>NC_046661.1:79859847-79905442 GCF_010883055.1 Belonocnema kinseyi | reverse complement strand
CCTCGAAAATTAATTCTAATTCATTTTGATGGTATAGGTTTATCATAAATATATCTCGGAAAAATTCAACTTGCCTGAATTTTAATTGATAAAATATTCAGGGATTTTTTTGTATTTTAGAAAATGTTTTCTCTGGACCTCATCCTAAAATTTGGTTTAGTCAACCAATAAAATAAATTAGAGACTCGTTAGTAATAGAATTGTATCAGAAATAAATTTAGACAAGATATTTTAGGCTAGAATTGTTATTCCATTTTTTAGAAATGATTCTATTTTCGAAATTGCTATCTCTGGATCTGATCTCCAAACTGGAATTTAATCAGCCTCGAAAATTAATTCTAATTCATTTTGATGGAATAGGTTTATCAAAAAGATATTGCGAAGAAATTTAACTTGGTTGAATTTAAATTAATAAAATATTTAGAGATTCTTTTTGTATTTCAGAATCCAGGGATAGCATTTTTCGAAAATAGAATAAGTTATAAAAAAATTGGAATAACAATTCTAGCCTAAAATATCTTGTCTAAATTTATTTCTGATACAATTCCATATCTAACAAGTCTCTAGTTTATTTTATTGATTGAATAAACCAAATTTTAGGATGAGTTTCTGAGAAAACATTTTCGAAAATACAAAGAAATCCCTGAATATTTTATTAACTAAAATTCAGGCAAGTTAAATTTCTTCGAGATATCTTTTCGATAAAACTTTACCATTAAAATTAATTAGAATAAATTTTCGAGTCTGATTGAATGCCAGTTTGGAAGTCAGATCCAGGGATAGATTTTTCGAAAATAGAATAAGTTATAAAAAAATTGGAATAACAATTCTAGCCTAAAATATCTTGTCTTAATTTATTTCTGATACAATTCCATGTCTAACAAGTCTCTAGTTTATTTTATTGGTTGAATAAACAAATTTCATGATAAGTTTCTGAAAAAACATTTTCTAAAATACAAAGAAATCCCTGAATATTTTATTAACTAAAATTCAGGCAAGTTAAATTTCTTCGAGATATCTTTTTGATAAAACTATACCATTAAAATTAATTAGAATAAATTTTCGAGTCTGATTGAATGCCAGTTTGGAAATCAGATCCAGAGATAGCAGTTTTCGAAAATAGAATAAGTTATAAAAAAAATTGGAATAACAATTCTAGCCTAAAATATCTTGTCTTAATTCATTTCTGATACAATTCCATATCTAACAAGTCTCTAGTTTATTTTATTGGTTGAATAAACCAAATTTTAGGATGAGTTTCTGAGAAAACATTTTCGAAAATACAAAGAAATCCCTGAATATTTTATTAACTAAAATTCAGGCAAGTTAAATTTCTTCGAGATATCTTTTTGATAAAACTATACCATCAAAATAAATTAGAATTAAGTTTCGAGGCTGATTGAATGCCCGTTTGGAAATCAGATCCAGAGATAGGAATTTTGAAAATAGAATAATTTCTAAAAAAATGGAATAACAACTCTAGCCTAAATTATCTTGTCTAGATTTATTTCTGATACAATTCTATCACAATCGAGTCTCTAATGTATTTTTTTGGTTGACTAAACCAAATTTTATGATGAGGTCCAGAGAAAAAATTTTCTAAAATACAAAAAAATGCCTGAATATTTTAATAATAAAAATTCAGATAAGGTAAATTACCTTAAGATATTTTTTTGATACTTCTCTATACCATCAGATTGAACTAGAATTAATTTTAGGCTAACCAATCTCCAGTCTTGGGAAAAGGTCTAGAGATAACGGTTTTTCCAATAATGTTCATTGAAATGAACCAGCTGAAATGCACAAAATCCATCTGAATTTTCTGATGTGTATTTCATCTATGATCGATCTGTGAAAAAAAAAACAATAGAAATCAGTTATTAATTTCAGAAATAAAGTGTTACTTATTAAAATTATGAGTAAGTCAGGATTGTTAAATAATTATTAAGTAAATATTGTTTAAATTATTACTGCTGAGGCTGCCAGTAATAAATATACAAAACCACAAAATATTTCTTTGGTAAAGAATAATCAATCGAAAGTATAATAAACATGCAGGGCTGATCTGTCATTATTTCGAGGTTATGTGCGGATTCACCTTTTCACCCAAATCGCTGTAAGAAATTGTAGGTAATGTCAATTGAAAGTTTTCGCATGTAATATTTTACTCACTTTATTTAAAACATATCCTGTCTATTTATAACATACCGTTTTTTATGTCGCAAATAAGCGTTAAACACAATTCACTCTTCGCCCATTGGTATCGCAGAATATTATTACTATTTTATAGTATTTGTCACTCAGCAGACATTCCATAATATTATTGGCACAGAAGAAAACTGACGTTGACTTCTCAGGTCACATGTCTCACTTGATTATTAATTAAACACTTTTATTATTTGTAATTACTAAGTTTCGAACGCAACCATGGAAACTATGATAAACTGGATCCGAAGATGCACGGACTTGGCCGATTGGCCGATCCGAATGCCATTTTAAAGGCGCGAAATATGAAAATATCCCTGTATCATGGCTTATCCCCTGCTGTTGTGTAATTCGGTTAGCATTCAGATCGCCGTGTATGTAAGCCCCAGCGTGTCCACCCTGTATATAACTTATTTGAATGGAAAATTTATTCATCAAAAAAATTATTATTTATTAAAAAATTTATTTGTTCAATGAACAATTATTAATGTATTTTTTGAATTTATGAAATAAAAATTCCAATACTAATAATTATTCCTAATTAGAAAGTTTTGTTCTTTCATTCACAGTCTCTTGTAGATATTTTTTATTGTATTTATTTATTCGCGGAAAATTACAAAAGCAACTTTTACACTTTTAACCAATTTTACACGTTCAGAATTAGCTGTACAGCTTTCATAGAGAAAGTCCAAGTTAAATTTCACAAACTCAACCAATTTTTAATCGTTACTAAAAGTCTTTAATTATAAAGAATAACAAAATTTGTCTAAATTGTTTATGACAAATTCAGAATTATAGAAATATTTTCCACATTTTAAGAACTTGTAGTATTTTATAACGATCGCTCTATATTTGTATATGAATATGTGAATTGTTATTTCATTATAAATACAATTATACTTGTACTGATTATTGGAAATAAATAAAAAAATCTAATAGTGATTTAATAAGGGATATTTGTATTGTTAATTGATCTGAATCAATCTGAATTCATTTAAAAATGAATTTTTAACCTAAAACCAAAATTTTCTACAAAACACCTGAATTCATAACCATTTAAATGAAATACTTGTTAAAAAGATAAATTTTTAACTATAAATATCAATATTTAACTAAAAAAAAAAAATTCGCAACAAACAATATAATTTTGACCAAATAGTGTAATTGTTACCAAGACAATTAATTTTCCTCCGCAAAGGATCAGTAGCAACATAATATATAAATTTTGAACCTGTCAGCTGCATTTTAAAACAAATTGTTAAATTGAAACAAAAAAATTATTTTACACAAAAAAAAACAATTTTTTACAAATGAGTTGAATCTTTAATCAAATGGATGCATTTTCAAATCAAATTATGAATCATAAACCAAAAAAGGTAAGTTTAGGAAGGTTCACCTCGGTCTGATCCAAAAGACAGTAAACTATCGATAGGTCATTTATCAAAAGATGATAATGGTTCGCTACCATGCTTCAATTTTGTAAAATAGTTACCTTTCTTACCAATATTATATGGATATCGAATAGGAATCTATATTACCGGTCGATGATAAGTAAGGCTCTTACTTTACTGATTCAGGGTAGTCTGGAATCCTGTAGTACATTTAGTTCGTAAAGTAGGAATCTCGATTGGTCTTATACAGTGAAGAAGGGATCTGACAGGGATACTTACGACAGTCTAAAATGAAGGTTCCTATTTTACCGACCAGGACTTTGATTTTCCTACGTAAGTGGCGCAGGATTCTTAGGGAATCCTCAAGTTCTAGAACTTTTTAAAATTTTCTTAAAGTATAGGTACAGCGAAGAGCCAGAAAAATTCGAATACAACAATCGCTGTGACACCTAAGTCAGTAGAACGGCCAATATTTGATAAATCGTTACCGGTAATATGTGGTTCCACCGCCAAGTCAGTAAAACTAGCTATTAAACTCTGATAAGGAGGTTAATTCGGTGGAAGTGGTTGATATTATAAAGATGGTTGATGACGTCAGCTTGATGAATGATGTGATGGCGGTGATGAGCACGATGGATCTAATAGTAGTGGGGGATGTGCTGGAGGATGCCGTGGTGTATATGATGGAGGATATAGTTGTGGTGGATGAGGAAGGCGCGCTAGAGGAAGTAGTGGTTGTGTGGTTAGATGTAGAAGATGTTGCCTAAGAAACGGCAACACTCACTAAAACCACTTTCTCAAGCTTTTCAAAATGCCACTTCGGAACAGCTTTCGCTTTCCTTCAGGGCTTCAGCTTGAAGGCATCATTTTACCAGGCTTCGGCAGCCCGCTGTCTATGCAAACCTGACCTTTTTTGTCACATTGCAGGCCTAACCACAAGGCATTCGTCAGCCTGGTTAAGCTCAACCGACTACTGCTGATGTTTTTAAGGGACTGACGGGACGATCTGCCTGAATGGCAATCATCTGTTCGTCCCCAGAAGATGGTCGGTTTCGGGCTCTTCATTCTTTGCGGCACACAAGTGACATTGTGTATAGCCTTAGCAGCGGTCGAATTTGGTGGCCTATCGTCTTCTTCTAGACTCTACAGGACAACCACCCCAGCTTGAGTTGTCCTGTGCGTAACAGTCTCGCCGCCAGCTCATTGTTAATATCTATAAAGGTCTCTAGCCTTCCTTTAAAGGTCTTCTTCGTGATATTTACTTTCAGATCGCCCGCAGCTTAATCGTCGAAGTACTTTCTTACGGTGTCCCTTACCTGCTACGATATCTCGATCCAGTCATCATCATGCTCATCCACAATTTTTATCAGCAGGTCCTTTACGAGGATACCTCTTTTTACCTAGTTTACTCAGACAACTTTAATATACTTGCTCTTAACCAGTTTTATCGTTATCTTCTCCAAATTAATTAATGTTATGGTGTTCCCCTAGCGAAAGGTTCGAGACATGTTCACCTTTCTCTTGACAAAAGCCTCTGAAGCAAAAAAGTCTTCCTCTTTTTCACCCAAGGCATCCAGTTCGCGAATAACAATCTGGGATCTTGGTACCAAATCGTGTACGCGTCCTGTAACCCCTATGATCTTCTTGAGACCCTTGCTGAATGTCTTTTCATTCAGTGACTTAGCTCCAAGTCCTACGATGTCGCCACTATTCTTCGTTTCTCTAATTAATCAGACTTTGACTTTAATTTCTTATAGGTTGACAACCTCGGCATAATTTTTATCATCGAATTGACTGATTGATACATCCTCATGATGAGAGCGTTCCCTTTTTCTAGCCGTCTATGTTTTCGACTCCAGCTGGCTGCTTGGATCAAAAAGGGCTTGCACGACCTTCTCCTGAGTTTATTTTTGTCTTTTCCTCGTTTCCAAGCGTCAATTCCCGCACTTGCGGTCTTTTTATTGTCTGTCTGAGAAGTATCTATTACCTACTTTTAGTGACCTCTATCCTTAATAAGTTGTTTGAATATAGTATCAGCTGCAGGCAAATTTCAGTTTCCAGTTTGACAAAAAACATGAGAATTGATATTTGAACTAAAAGGAGATTTTTATTTTAAATCAAAAACAGTCGAATGAAATTTAAAAAAAAAATAACAAAACAGGGAAATCCTTAACGAAAAAAGATTTATTTTATATCAATCAGTTGAATTTTGCAGCCAAAAAGGATCTTTATATTTAAAAAAATTATAAAGACGAATTTTCAAGGTGATAAAGACAAGTAACTGTACTCAAAGATCAAATTCTTGACAAAGTACATGAGTTTCAACTAAATAGTTGAATGTTTAACTAAGAGTGAAGATTATTTTCCTACTAAGAAGGATAATATTTTAACAAAATATATGACTGATACCGAAATTTCGTTATTTTAAGCTAGCCTTTTTAACAATATTAAATATTCGAATTTAGGAATACAATATTTTGTATACTTTATTTCTTTATATATAACAAATAAGATTATTATTGAGACGGCAAATCCTAAAAATTACTACCCCAAATTTGGAAAAAAATTGTGATTTGCGGATTATATAATTTGTGAAACTAATTGGAAGCGAGTCTGTAAATACCGTACTTATGAGTTCACATCTTTATTGACTCACACATATATTTTTCTATATTAATCTTTGTTATCCGTTTGCCATTCAAAAGAGCATTCATTTACTTCTCGCTGACCTTATAATAATTTCTATTCTAAAATATTTTCGTCAGGGAAAAAAAAGATCCTTATGTTACCTATTTCGAAGAAACTGAGGCTTTGAGGAAAGGTTAAAGTCTAAAAAACTTGAATTAATTTGGTGGAAGATTTTCGTTTAAATTGCTTACAGGTACTGCTTGGTAATTTTTAATGAATGTTCGGTGGGAGCCAACTGGAGTCTCCAACATTTCATCTTTGGTCAGTTGGGTTATCTTTCCGTTGACTAGGTTTATTTTTACCCGCTTTTGACCGGGATTATATATTCCATTGAAAAATCCACGGTTGTCAAATGTTGCAAAAGCTTCACCATCGGATGCCAATAATACAATATATTCTTTATCTGGATAAGGCTCAAATATATTTCGTGCTATTTTCTTTAGAATTCTTTTATCGTCAGGAAGAAAGGATCTTCTAAGTTCGAAATGCTGGTGCGGATTAAACACAGGAGTCACCCGAATAGATCTAAGTTGCTCAGTTGTAAATCCAACAACATCAAAAGAAAAAGGCTAATTAGGAGGGGACCTGGATCTGGCACGCAAATTAGGCTGTTCAGATGAAGAAGCACCATTTGGTAAACACTCGGGCTGCGAACTTGATCCTGTAAGAAAAAGTAAAGCATTGCATTTTTTTGAAGTATTCATACTTGTATGTTAGTATTTTATAAACGTCTTAATAAGAAAGTCAAAAAATGTAAAAACATAAAATCGAGTCGAAATTAAAAATAAGTTGGAGATGAAATGTAAGATTCATCTCCCAGAATAATCTACCCGGTAGCTTGTCGCCTTTTACTTGCTAGTCCAAAAAGTTCCAGACTATACGATAGATGTTCAGTAAAATTTAATTTTGTATTGCAGCTAGCACTCTATCAGTTTTCAGATTTCATCGCAAGTGCAGTTTAAAAAGTTTCCAAGATTAAACACACTGATTAAAACTCCCGAAAGGCGCGAACCGGTATGGGTTGTGTTGCGCAGTAGTGATGCCAATATTGGCACTCTGTGCTACTGCGCTTGCATTACGGCCGCGCGCTGGTTGGCTACACTTGGCACACAATTCAAAAATTCTTTAAAAAATTCTTTTAATTTGAATCAATAATTATTTTTAAAATGCGCTCGAATGTGTATAAATTATGTAACTTTTCACTTCAGGCAAAAACAAATTATAACACATATATTCTATAAATAACAGTTTATTTTCACTAAATTCCAAAGAGCAGCTTATACTTTACAAAACATTTAATTTAAATAGAAATTTCTTGGGAAGGTGTAAATAATTATTTGTAATGTTTTTAATTTTGTATGTGTATTTTTCCGAGAATTCATATAATTATATAACCTATCAATACATCAATTATTATGATTGCATTGTAGTTATAATTAAAATGCAAAAATATTATTTTTAGCATGCTTTGATAATTTTGCTTCTTTGTAGTTTTTTGAAATTTATTGCAACTTATTTCACTCAATATATTCTTTTTTTCTTTATTTCAATCAAATATTTGATTAATAAAATATAGCCCTTAATTTTGAGAATTCCGCTTATACTTGTATTTTCCTTTTATTTGAAATGATATACCCCCCCCCTCCGAAAGCCCCCCCTTTGCACTTTTTCATCAGCAATGATGACTTTCGTGTTTTTTTTACTTTGAGCGTGGTTTTGCTACGTCTCAATTAAAAAGAACAACCTTCATTAACAATTTAAGCAACCTTAACAACGAGCAAGTTAACAGCCTTAGTTCTGAGCTAACATTTATTTAGAAAAATCCAAGTATTATCATTATTATATGCTGAAATTAACTTCTATATATTAAGCTGCTGAAATATTATATGATATTTCAAAAAATGTACCCATTAAAAAATTTTGTGTGAAACATAAGTCAGCCTTTGGAGTTCAAGGAAAATAAACTGTTATTTATCAAATAAATGTGTTATACATTTTTTTCTTGCCTGAAATGAAAAGTTAAACAATCTGTATATATTTTTGTGCATATTTTAATCATTATTTATTTAATTTACAAGAAAGGTGTTTAAAGAAATTTTGAATCACGCGCCAAGCGCGCCCAATCAGCGCGCAACCCTAACGCAAGCGCAGTAGTACAAGGTGCCAACATTCGCATCACTGTTGCGCAGTAGCTTCAAGTAGATCCATGCCGACATCCATCCCGTGCGTGTTTTAGAAGGCGTCGAAAAGTTAAGAACGTTGAACTTTCATGCAGCCTGCAGCCGTCTTGTGCATTCTACAGCCGCATCGAGCAGACGATTTTCAATTTTCTAATCAGACATTTCTCGCGCGTCGCTTCGTTTGGTTTAAAAGTGCTGCACGTCGCATCGTTTATTTTGGAAGTGTTTTTTAGCTTTGAAAGTGAAAGTTTAGAAATAGAAGATAAAAAGTGGTGTGCTGGACTCCCTGTAAAGAATATTATCAAAAGTATGCTTGAAACTTTATACATAAATATTTGTCATTGCTCCGACTATATTTACACAACTAAATATTATAGCACAAAAGTTCATGTAATTTTGATACAAAACAATGATTAACTATTATCATAAACGAAATACATAGAAATTTTAATTGTCTAAAAATCATCCACTTTTATATAAATACAATTTCCATGCATTTCGTTTACGATAAAAGTAAATGATTGTTTTTTTATGAAAATTACATGAACTGATTTTCCGTAATGTTTAGTTGTGTAAATATATTCGGAGAAAAATATCCGTTCAGGTGATCCTGTTGTTAACCTAAAAAAACTTCAAAATTCACAGCATTCACTTCACACTTTGAGGTTAGAAAACGATTAGCCCGCTAAAGTTTCGTGCATAGGAAGTGGCTATGCAGATCCGTGTTCTCTTGTGCGTTGCGCCTGGTGTTTATTCGCTGTGCAAATGTGATGGAAAATGTTCCTAATGGCGGCAATTTTTAAATGTAAAAATTAATTTAAAAAATCATATCATTATTTGCAATGATAAAAGCAAAGTATTTGGAATAAATTTGTATTCATTATTAACAAAAAATTATTTGCAAAATAATTAGGAATTGACATTGCTGTATATTTTATATATCAGACGTAATCGCCAATTCGATTTGAGAGGTTTGAGCGCATGGTTCGAGTCATTCCAATACAACAGTTTTATTTACTAATTTAGTGGAACGTAAATAATATTAACATTAATTAACGTTGTATTGTACATAAAATACAACTTGTTTTTGTTATGGATTACGAATGCGACGGAGTAAGTCTAATTTATAAAATTTAAATAACAATGAAATATAAAGAACTGATATTTATATTGTTTTATATGTCAGTTTTTGCAAAATCTGTGCTGCGCAATTTGCACGCAGCAAATACCCAACGTGCATGAATTGTATGATCATAACTGATTCCAAACTCTTGATATAGAAAATTTGCCTATTGTGTGGAATGTTGTGACCCTAAGTGAACCATGTGAGAAGAATTTTGAGCAAGAAAATGATATAGAATATTTGGACAAATACCAGGAGGTCTATTTTCAGAAAGTATGTGTTATAGGTCTTTAGTATAGTAGAAATTTTATGGACAGTCTTTAAAAACAAATACTAAGTGTTTTATTCTTCAAAGTTATAACTTCTATCAACTACTAAGAGCAAAATGTTATTAACCTTTTATACTTTGGAGGGTTTAAAAGATGTTCAAGCCAAATTTTGCCATGATATATGAATTTTGAAGAAATTTAATTTCTTTTCAATGCGAAAAAATAGAAGACTAAAGCAGTGTTTCAATTTGATTAGGTTAAAAAATAAAAATAATAAAAATCGAGTAAATTCAAGAAATTGTAAGAAGATTGGAAGATACTAGAATTTTTAACTGTAAAAGATTCGTAAAAGAATTGAAGAAGTGCTGATTTTTTTAAAGATTTCTAACCAGAACCTTTAAAGCTTTAAAATAATTTTGAAAGGTTCTAAGTGAATGAAAACAATTTTCTTAACATTCTTAGAGAAACTTAGAAGATTTTAGGGCAATTTATTTACATTTTGTACGATTTTCCCAAAATGTAAGCAAAATTCGACTCAGCTAGAAATATTTTTAAGAACTGGAAAGGTTTTGAATAGATAAAAAATATTTTAAAACTTAGAAGCATTTCCGAAAATTGCGAAATTTATATTCTATACCTGCTTCTTACCGTCTTTTCCAAAGAGAATAGACTCTAAATCTTCTTTCAGCACGCCTTTTTCTTCTCTGTCTTACTATCACCAATATTGCTAAATTTCCCTCAAAACATTGATCACAGGACGAAAAACCAACTTTGATCTCCATCTATTATATTTGTACTATATATTATTATGTACAGCCTTTTTTTAAGGTAGACAAAAATATATATCTATGATGTGTATGTGAATAAGAAGGTTTCCAGTGGGCACAAAGTTTGGCGACGTCTTTACGACATCGTTACGAAATCTTTACGACAACTTTACGACATCCTATGTCCATGTCGTAAAGGTGTCTTTACGATATCGTAAAGAAGTCGTATGATCTGAAGATGTCTTTGTGATACCGCAAAGATACCGAAACGACGTGGACATAGGATGTCGTAACGTTGTCGTAAAGATGTCGTAACGATGTCGTGAAGACGTCGCCAAATTTTTTTCTTACTCGGTTAGCTTTGAGGTTACGTACTTATTGCATTGATAATGTTTCTTCAGAAATTAGTATATAATTATCCAACGTTCGTATTGGAACAAACTTGAACTACCTACCCGTACCTCTCAAAGCGAATTGGCGATTACGCCCGTTATATACAATATATAGCAATGCCAGTTCTTAATTATTTTATCAATAATTTTTGCCGATAATAAATTCAAATGTATTCCAAGTACTTTGTTGTTATCATTACATAGAATGCTTTTATCTTTTTCAAATAAAGTTTACATTTAAAATTTCCGCTATTAGAAAAATTTTCCGACTTTAGAAAATCGAAGTGTAAACGGATCTCCTGAACATTTAATTAGGAAGAAGGAAACTGAAACGGCGTTGCTAAAAACAAGAGGACAGAAGTGTCCTGATTTGAGTTCGTTTTTTGTAATTCAAGATTTGCGGCTCTCTCGTAACATCATGCACTCTTCTACATACAGTGGACACAAAGTTTGGCGACGTCTTTACGACATTGTTATGACATCTTTATGACAACTTTACGACATTGTCGGCCCGTGTCGTTAAGGTGTCTTTACGATATCGTGAATAAATCATATGATCTGACGATGTCTTTACGATATCGCAAAGACACCGAAACGACATGGACATAGGATGTCATAAAGTTGTCATTAAGATGTCGTAACGATGTCGTAAGGACGTCGCTAAATTTTGTGCCCACTGGGCAGGTTTCGAGATTCTGCTTTGACTGAATATAAAAAGCAAACAACATTTTGTACACGAACTTAAAATGTTTTGTCTTATTTCGTTAAGCTTACGGTATTTTACTCGAACCACAAGATTTATATACGAAATCGCCGTGCGAATGTAAATTCTCAACAAGGTTTGACACCTTGATCAATTTTTGGTGAAACCTTGTAGGCCAAAGAAGGCTACCAACAGCTCAAGATAATTAATGTTTTGTTTCCTTCGTGATTCTGTCCAGAATCCAAAAGTCAATTTGAACCAATGTAGAGGCATCTAAAAAAAATTCCGTGATAGCAATGCCTGTCCAAATTTTGTGTGAGTGCAGCCGACAGGTGGTAGGCACATCCGGCGCTTTAGCTGAAGATCATGGCGATAATAATAACTTTTTCTTAATCTATGATAGGTCCTGCTGCATAGAGGTGTAAGTTTAAAAATTTTGAAAACGATGTCGTAAAGTTATCGTAAAGATGTCGTGAAGATGTCATAAATACGTCGCCAAACTTTGTGCCCATTGGGTCTTTTTTTAATCTGTTACTTATTTTCACCGGTTATTTAAACGATTCAATAAAGTTCAATAAGTCATTTTTCTTTATCGGGTCAAGTATCATTAACTGAGGGAAGGCTCTTTGTTTTAAACTAAGGCTACCTTCATTATTCGCACGTTCGTCAGTCTTCCCAAAGCTTTGCAGAAAGTCCCTTGTTTTGGGCAGCTTACTTGATGGTATTTCTGTAAAAGATGATAAAGGTTAAAATATATTCGATATTAGCATTGGTAAATTGGGAAAAAATCTATTTCTAAAATGAGAAAATTCAATTTAATTGAATCAGCTATGCAAGCTCTTTGATAGGGTTTGGTGGAGTCTTCCAAAAAATGTTACTTAAAAATTGTGTTTTTTTTTTCATGATATTATTCTTTTTGGTCGCCTTTTTATGTATGATAAATTTACATCGAGCATCACCGAAAATTTTATTTAAACTGTTATGCGAAAATAGTGATAATTTTTAACTGTCATTTAGAATTTAAAATAATATTTTCTGCTCGACAATTCAACTTTATTGTTGAGATAAAAAATATTGTTTGAAAGCTCTTTTTCGCTGGTTAAAGATTTATGTCTTTGGTTGAAAATTAAGCTAAATTTTTTAGAAATTTGTGTAATTTTTGGTTGAGAATTAATTTTTAAAACTCAAAATCTAACTATTCCACTTTAGTTTGAAAATTCTTTTTTTTCTCGAAGATTTATTATTTGGTCAAAAACTTAACTATTTGGTTTTAAATTAAATTTTTTGTGAAGAAATCTTATTTTTTTTATAAAAATTGAACTATGTTGGTAGAAAATTTAACTATTCAATCAAAAGTTTATCTTTTTTACAAATTTCACTATTTCATAGAAAATTAACGTTTTTGTCAAAAATTCGTTTTTCTGGCTTTAAAAATTAACAATTTTGTTACATGAAAATTTATATATTTTTCTAGAACTTTATTTTTGTAAATTTACTAACTTGGTTGCAAATTCAACTGTTTAAAGAAATCGTATTTTTGGCTCGCAAGTTAAATATCATGTTAAAAGTTAAACTATTTTCCTGATTATTTTTGTTTAGTTGAACGTTTTATTAGCTTAGCGAAAAAAAATAAAAGTCCCACAATGTAGAAACGCAAACTTTCCGGGATCACATCGAAGCCGAACCTAACCTAAAAACGTCACGCGAGCAGAATAATTAAATTTTCCATCAAGCCAGGAGTTCAGCTTAGAATAATGATCCAAATAAGTGATGTCCGGAACAAAACTTATTTGGCCAAAAAGACTATTTTCCAACAAAACACGTGATTTTTTAATTAAAAAAGATAAATACTCAACCGAAAATAAAACGGTTAAATTTTAAGTTAACAAAAATCATTTTCAATTCAGAAAGTCGATTTCTCAAATAAGAGGTAACTTTTACATTTTAAATCAAAAGCGAAATAGTACATTTTTAATAAATAATTAACTTTCAACCGATAATAAAAAACTTCAAAAAAATAGTTTGATTAAAATTAAAAATTCTACTTTAAAATAAATCTTGAGAAAGAAGATAAAATTTCAACCCAATAGATGATTTATCGAAAAAAATAAATTTCATACTAAAATAATTGAATTCATAATTAAGGCAATATATTTTTTTACCAAAAAAGACGAATACTGAATTTTAACAAAATAGTTGAACTTGCAACTAAAACGTGAAATCATAATCAGATTAATTTTCCAGTAAAAAGTCATTTCTTCAAAAAAATATATAAATTTTCATTCAAAAAAATTAGTTTTCAATGAAAATTATGAATCCCCCCCCCCCTCAAATGAATTAAGCCTAAACAGTTGAATTTCTAACCATAAAGATGAATTTTCAACCAAGAAAAATATTTTTCTATGAAAAAGGCGAATTTTCAACAAAACCAATTTTTAACCAAAAAGATGAATATTTAACCACGAACATTAATTTTCTACAAAATACATGAACTTTTAACCAAATACAGTGAAACTCTTAGATAGCCCTCCCTTCTAAAGCCCATCTGAGAATCGACGTCGAGCCGCATGTAGGTGTAACATGAGATGCGCGGGGTGCGCGGGATATGTGACTGTCACTCAGGCGAGCACACAAGCATAAAGAAACAAAAGCGCAGCGGGCTATAATGAGTTAGTTCCCACCCACCGTCAGCACCAAAATCATCGCTATAGAAAAGTTTCACTGTAGTTGAATTTTTTAATAAAAAAAAATTGATTTTCAGCAAATTATTTCTGTTTTTAGCAAACAGTTATTTTTTCAATTAAAAAAGTTTACTATTAACCCTAAAAAATAATTTTTCCAAAATAGTTAAATTTTGAACAAGAAGATTAATTGTCTTCTAAAAAAATACGAATTTTCATTAAAATACCTCAATTTTCTACTAAAGAAAGTAACTTTTAAACAGAAAATGGAATAGTTTTTTTCTGAATATTTCTATTTTCATATATTTCATACATTTTTGATATGCTTATATTTCATGTTATCGTCTTCCTCATTTTATTCTTTAAAATCGTAAATTTATTGTAAACTTTAGTTTGAAAATCACGCGCTTTTCATCACTTCTCGTTCCGGTTTAATCGTATTCGAAACGTAGCGCTTTTGATTAAATTCCATGATTTTCCTTATGGAAAAATTATAATTATATATCTTTAAAACCGTAATAAAAGCATGTAATCGTGTTATGTTTTTAGCCCTATTTATCTAATGATAGAAGCGGGATTACGAAACTTGTGAACAGCTTGCGTCACGTCGATAAAATATAGAATTTGTCACACATTTTCAAAGTGCCGATATTAAATAATATTTCATTTTAAAAATCTTACGAAACCCTTGAAAATGACTTACTTTTCATTTGGTTTTAAAATACAATTTTGGTTAATTACAGTAAAACTCTTTTATAGCGTCGATTTTGGGGCGATGGTGGGTGGGAAGTAACTCATTATAGCCCGTTCCGCTATTGTTTGTTCACGCTTGAGTGATCGCCTGTGTGACAACCGCGGACCCCGCGCTTCCGTGCAGCTCCTGTTACACTTGTCTGCGGCGCGGCCTCAATTCTCGGAAGGGCTATAGAAAGGAGGGCTATTAGAGGGTTTTACTGTATTATAACGATAAACTTTTCTTTTCTCACAAAAAAATCAAACATTTTCGAATACATCTGACTACATTAAATTACATTGCACATTATAAAAATAGAATTTTTCTCGTTCTTGTGCTATGTGACAAAATATTCTATACATGTTCGCTTTGAAAATTTATTTTTAAAAGGAAAGTAAAATTACTTAACAAGGTTAAAAGATTAGTAAGTCCAAAAAACCTCTATAATTATTGTTCGTAAGTAGCAAAAAGGTTATAATATTTTATTATTTACTTACGATTAGAACTAATAATAAGGACCAAAGTTACAACCAGAGTGTAAGGCGCCATCCTCATTTCTTCAAAATGTAGGAAAAACTGAATTGAGTATAACTTTAAGAAGGATCGCAAATAATACATTTATTATCACGAACTATTTTTGTGTAAACATGGTTTATTGTGGGGTTTTGCGACATAAATATTACTTTATCTGGCGATCAGATAATTTTTATTTAAAGTAAAGTAGATTAGAACCTCACTTTAATTATTCTTCTTTTTTGCGTTTCTCCTAAATCATTCTTTCAACAAAGAAAATTAATTTAAAAATAAACCGATTCCGAACTTTTCCACTCATGAGATTCAATTTTTGTAACTAAAAATGTAACTACTTAATTTGTTTGAAAGTTTATATTTTTAATTAAAAATGGAACTCTTTCATTCAACGAAATATATATTTGGTTCAAGTTTATGTATTTTAATTTGTGATAAATTCATAATGATAGTAGGAAATTTATATACTTGGTTGTAAACTAATATTTTTCGTGAAAGATTAATATTGTTTGGTTGAAAATTAACGTCTTTTTTAAAAAATGGGTCTTCTGACTTCCCAATTCTAGAATTTTGTGCAATCTCACATTTGTTGTTAAAAATTCATATTTTTAGTTAAAAATACAACTATATACTTTACAATTTAATTATTTTTATAAAAATTTAACTCCTTGGTAGAAATTGTTTGTTCAAAATTATTTTTTAAATTAAATTTTCATCATGTCAGTTTAAAAAATTCTTTTGATAAAAATCTGTCTATTTTGTTTATAGTTTGTTTTTCTTTTGATCCAAAATTAATGGTTTTTTACATGTAAATTTAACTGTGCTCTTTTTTATTTAAAATTTATGTATTTTTTTAAATTATGTTATTGGGTTGGAAAATGATTAATTTTGTTAGTCTTTTGTTTTTTCTAGTAGAAAATAAACTAAATTGGTTAAAAATAAATGCATTTATATTTATAAATTAAATTATATACTAATATTAATAAATTAAATTATTTATAAATATAAAAATTTCTAAAAACCAATTCATCCAACGTGTTAAATTTATAAGTCAAACATAAAAGCTTTCTGCATACTTAATTTTGCAATTTTCAAAAATCTTTTTAGTTAGGGCAAATAAGAAGTTTTTAAAATTTAACTCTAATAATATTTCACTTTTGAAATTGAAACAAGATTTTTCAAAAGCACTTACAGCCCTTACCTACCAAATTCGGAAAATGTATTAGAGTACATATTTTATCTAAATTTTACAATTCGAGAACGCGCACAGAACTACGGAGCAGAAAATTAAAAAAATGATTGAATTTTACGACTTCGTTAGCTATAGGAAGTTTTATTATCAAAATAAAAAACAAACATTCAGTTTGATTCATATTTTTTGAAAGGTAGAATTCTAACTTTATTTATGGTTCCTCTAAGGAGCTAAGTTATTGAAATTTAAATCGCAATTAGTTTAATTTAAAATATGATTATAGTCAAAGGATTGGCTGATATTTCTCAAAAATTTTTCAATAATATATGCGTTTCTAGAAAAAAAATCTAGTTAATAAATTCCTTGAAAATAATATGACAATTTATCTAAAAACTTATAAATTAGTTTTGCAGCGTAATTAGTATACCGCTATAATTTTTTACAATTATTTACATTTCCACCATTTTCTGTGAGAAATATAAATTTTTCTTTCATTATAGATCAAAAATGAGATTATAAGGTGCCTAGATTTTGATTATCTCAAAATATAAGCATACAAAAGTATCTCTTATTCAAACTAAAAAATGAAAGACGCCATATTAATCAGCACCATTTTTAGAAGAAAAGTGTGATTTGCGGATCATAATTGCAAAACTCATTGAAGGAGAGTTCGTGCATTCTGCAATAAAAACTTTAAGTTTTTATTTGAAAAAAGGCCTTGTTCTATCTTTTCCAGGAAAAAAACACACTGGGACATTAACGCAAGATTTGAGTCTTGAAAAATTGAATTGACTTTGTGAACTCTCCGAAATTACATGTCAGGTTAGTTGGACAACCGTGCCGTTGTTTATGTTTATTTTCAACCGGTTTCGAGTGGAATTATATATTACATAAAAAATCCATTGTTGTTTAATTTTGCAAAATCATCATCATTGCATGTGTTAATACAATATATTTTTCATGTGATAGAGTGTGCGTGCTTGCGTGTTTGTATATTATGAATGGTTTGTGAAAATATTGTAGGGAAACTTTTAATTTATGCTTAAACATATTCATAGCAAAGCCCAGTGGGCACAAAATTTGGCGACGTCTTCACGACATCGTTACGACATCTTTACGACAACTTTACGACATCCTATGTCCATGTCGTTAAGTTGTCTTTATGATATCGTAAATATGTCGTTGAAATTTGTGCCCACTGGGAAAGTATCCTTTAATATCTACAATTTATAACATTAATGACAAAATAGATGGTGTGTTTTGCAATAATACTCAGGTCAAAAAGTTATATATAGATTGCATAAACGTAATCTGCTGGAAAAATATTTTTTTTTGTATAATTTACTTTATCCTGTTTTAAGAAGTATTTAAAATTGACCAACAATTTGTTTTAACGCCTAAGTTGATTGTTTGTTCCAATGTCTTCTTGCATCTTTTTCATTCCATTTTTGCGCTATTTCGATTAAAATTACAGGAACACACGATAAAAACAATGAAAAATTTGTTTATTCTGTTAGGGGAAAATAAAGAACATCGCAATAATATCTAAGAATAAAAAAGAACAGAAGTTGCTTATAAATCGATTGGATAGTTTTTATTAAAAAATTTTCCCAACATTTCAAAAACAAACGGTTTTTATCATCAGGGGAAGTCATTGGTGCCAATTTAGATTCTAGAATATGTGTAAAAATAAGACAGACTTATTAAATTTCCCACTGGGCACAAAATTTAGCTACGTCTTTATGACATCGTTACGACATCTTTACGACAACTTTACGACATCCTATGTCTATGTCGCGGTGTCTTTGCGACATCTTAAGGACATCGTCAGATCATACGAATTATTTACGATATCGTAAAGACATATTAACGATACGGACATACGATTTCGTAAAGTTGTCGTAAAGGTGTCATAACGATGTCGTAAAAACGTCGCCAAACTTTGTGCCCATTGGGTTATAATGTGATAAAAATTAAACAAGAGTAATTAGATTAAAATTAGATTTTAGAAAGCGATGTTTTTTGTCGAAGTAATATAAAATTAATACTAATTACGATGAGTAGGGTGTCAATTTGACATACTTTAGACCAAAAGGATTATAGATGTTCAATAATTATCCTTTATTTCCAGTTCCTGTTCGATGTTTCGAAAACTAAACGTTTTCCTCTTCAGGGCAAATTCATAATAAACTTAACCCAGTGGGCACAAAATTTGGCGACGTCTTCACGACATCGTTACGACATCTTTACGAAAACTTTAAGACATCCTATGTCCATGTCGTTAAGTCGTCTTTGCGATAACGTAAATATGTCGTATGATCTGACGATGTCTGTAAGATATCGTAAAGACACTGTAACGGCATAGACATAGGATGTCGTAAAGTTGTCGTAAAGATATTGCAACTATGTCGTAAAGATGTCGCTGAATTTTGTGCCCACTGAGAACATATCATGAGTCTAGTTAAAAATTAAATGTCGAGTAGTTTGAAATTTATCTCATTCCCAGTATCTTATTAAAAATTGTAACCATTTAATAGCCATTTAATAAACATGAATAATATTAAAGAAAACATTTTTTCAAATTGTAGCAAAACTAGTATTTGCTCCATCTTTCCAACAAGAAAAAGAGAAAGAGGTACAATTGAAAAAGACACAAATAGCAGTCCCGTATCATCAATTTTTATAATAAGAGTTCTGAGATTTATGGATAATCCAAACTAAAATTAAATTTAAAGAAGCTGAAATTATTGACAATCATTTAAATTTGTCACTCTTCAACAAAAATATAATGGAATAATATATCTTAAATTCTTTAATTTAAAAACAAAATTAAATTTTTTTTATTTCAATTTGACTAATTAAACAATAAGGAATTTAAAAAACTCATAATTCCAAGATTAATCAAAAACTTCCATACTATTAATTTTCCACGCTAACAATTAATATTTATTTTTTCAAATTAATGAGTTTTTAGTAAATATTGATCCATTCTTTTTTTTTTATTAGGAATGTAGTTTTTTATCATTGTAACTTTCTATCTTATCGTTAAGAAATGTTAATAGCGAAGAGTAACAAATTTCAATGATACACTACTCGTCTTTCAATTGTTTAATCGTCTCATGATATGATGTTAACTTTATTATGACTTAGTGGGACAAAATTTGGCGACGTCTTTACGACATCGTTACGACATCTTTAGGACAACTTTACGACATCCTATGTCCATTTTATTTCGCTGTCTTTGTGAAAGTAATCAGATAAAAAGAGCCTTTACGAAATTAGTTGTTATCAAAAAGGAACTAGATATTTGCCTTAATAAAATCACTGATTTAGACCATCTTAATGAATCATAAAATTCTATATTAGATTTTTTTCTGTAATATTATCGCAGTATGAATATCAATTAATTTTCTTTCTTTTTATTAGAATTAATGTTATATTCCTTAACTAAAACTATCTTTCTTGAACCTACTTTCCTAATAACTTTAGCACGTTATCTGTTATTATGTAATAAAATCTGTTTTAAAACTGGCACCTTTTCTTCTGAATAAATGTATGATAAGTTAGCCGATATTGCTGACAATCACTTTTGAAGTCGTTCTTATACCCAATGGGCACAAAATTTGGCGAAGTCTTTACGACATCGTTACGACATCTTTACGACAACTTTACGACATCATATGTCCATGTTGTTTCGCTGTCTTTGCGATATCGCAAAGACATCTTCAGATCATACGACTTCTTTATAATATCGTAAAGATACCTTAACGACATGGACATAGGATGTCGTACAGTTGTCGTAGAGATTTCGTAACGATGTCTTAAAGACGTCGCCAAACTTTGTGTCTATTGGGTAGGCACAGGATGCAATCACATCCTGCTCTTATAATAATTAATGCTATTTTTAAACATTATAACTTAAACTTATTTTCGTTCAATTTTAATGTTTAAGAAAACAATTGTACACCATCACATATCTTTTTGGAAATTTGCATATGGTAACTATAATTTTTCATGTTTTATTCCTAGACTTTTAAATATTTATGATTTTACTTCTATCTATTACAAATATAAATAATTATTTACAGAACTTCTGCATAACAACTTAAGTTGAGTTTAATTTTCTTCTTCTTTTTAAATTCATTCCAATATAATTCCCAGTGGGCACAAAGTTTGGCGACGTCTTTACGACATTGTTACGACATCTTTACAGCAACTTTGCGACATCGTATGTCCGTGTCATTAAGGTGTCTTTACGATATCGTAAATAATTCGTACGATCTGACTATGTCTTTACGATATCGCAAAGCTACTGGAACGACATGGACATAGGATGTCGTAAAGTTGTCGTAACGATGTCGTAACGATGTCGTGAAGACGTACTCCGAAAAGCGCTGCAGCTATTCTGGTTGCCTAACAGCAAGAAAAAAATCACAAAAGCAAAAAATGGATAAGACTGAGAAAGCACCAACTTTCACATTGACGCTTACTTTAACTTTGTGGTGATCAGCCTCTTATAATCACTGTCATCTGCACAAAAAAAGAGACGAGACTTTAAGGCAAACCTTACATTTTCCAAAAGATTTTCAAAAGATTCGAAAAAGTTTCCACCTTAGTCTCGACTCAAAAATTAGAATCGGCGTGGATCTTACAGGTGCCTTAAAGAATTCAAACATTTTTGAACCCAATAAGGCAAAGTTTCCGATTGAAACCCACTCTATGGGCAAGTATTTTAGCTTCAAGAAATACATTTTAAAGTTTAGGATTGATGGAAGTGGTGAGTTTTTGTTAGCATGCATTTTTATTCAATCCACGGATGATTATGAACAAGTTGAAAAAAGTCGGCTTAGTCACAAAAATTGAGTTTGCGCCATATTCTTGAAATATTATGTTGTGAAAAAGCTTTTTGTACCTGCATTAGCGCAATGCTTATAGGAAAATTATTAAAACGAAGCAGTTCCACAGCAGTCTATCTCCTTGTCTGTGATGCTATGCAAATAACCCAGTGGGCACAAAGTTTGGCGACGTCTTTACGACATCTTTACGACATCTTTACGAAAACATTGCGACATCCTATGTCCATGTCGTTAAGGTGTCTTTACGACATCGTAAACACGTCGTATGATCTGACGATGTCTTTACGATATCATAAAGACACCGAAACGACACGGACATAGGATGTCGTAAAAATATCGTAAATATCTCGTAACGATGTCGTAAAGACGTCGCCAAATTTTGTGCCCACTGGAAACGATCTCCTCAAGAAACTTGGCGCTCTAAAATAGAGTGCAAAAGATTATAAGAATTTCATGGACCCTCCACTTCTGAGTACTAATGAATACAAAATACTACTAGAAATCATCGATTCAACCAAATTACATTCACAGCTCAGTACAGTGATTACTATATTCGACATATCTCAAATGAATTTGAAGATGAGTCCGGGTTTCAAAGGAAATTTCTGTCAAATTCTTATAAACAAAATCGATACCTTACATTCGCAATGTGAAGAATTGCAGATGGGCTTAGCATTCTATAGTAAACAAACTATAAAATCATTTCACTGCGCTTGGGAAAGTACTTGGAGCCAGTAAATATTTTTCAGAAAGCATAGCTAATGCTATGCATTTATTATGAATGAGAATTGTCTGTGACACAATGCGATATCAAAAAACAACAATTAGTGTTTTTCATTTTGATTTTAAAATAGTCGCAACATGTGTTTTAAACAAACAAACCAAAAACGAACCATGCAAGCATTTTTAGATTGAAATTCATACACATGAAGAAAGACAACCCAGTGGGCACAAAATTTGGCGACGTCTTCACGACATCGTTACGACATCTTTACGACAACTTTACGACATCCTATGTCCATGTCGTTCCAGTATCTTTGCGATATCGTAAAGACATCGTCAGATCATATGACTTATTTACGATATCGTAAAGACAGCTTAACGACATGGACATAGGATGTCGTAAAGTTATCATAAAGATGTCGAAACGATGTCGTAAAGATGTCGCCAAACTTTGTGCCCATTGGGAATAAATAAAATTAATTCTATTAATATATAAATACATTATTACACAAATCTAATATTTCTCAATCGCTCTGACCCACTTCTTTTGCATAAAGCCTTCTTGTTACTTTCTCTTCCAAAACACTTGCGATCTGGCTAATAGATGTTGGCGGGACTATATGGAGAAAGAAAAAAATTACAGGATGATTGAAAAATTTGAAGAGGCTCAGAATCATGGAATGATAACAATATTCACTGCAATTGTGTGCACCATTTTGAAAATACAACATTTTCTGCATTACATCTAGAATGGAAAAGGTCCATAAATGGGTAACCGAAAGCTTGCACGACATCTAAATATCTTAATATGGATATTTCTGAAATGTGTCTAGATTTTTGATGCACCTTCTATAACCAGCTTGAAATCTATAGAAACAAATTGCGAAAATTAAAAAATTAATGCATCAAACCGTAAAGATTAATTCTATTAATTTTAGCCTTTTCGCCTTATACGAGCAATTTTAATTCCTTTTGCCTATAAATGTCTTCATTTTTATCTTGTCTTTGTCAAAAAAAGGAATATTCTACCAAAATTACAAATCTTCAAACTTTCAGAAGCAAAAAATATTTAAATAAAAACAAAACTTGGATTTAACCAAGGGAAACTTTTTTTTAAACTTGATTTGTAACTAAAAAATTGGGTTTTCAACAAAAAAGACGAATTTTCAACAAAATACATACATTTATAGTCAAATAGTTCAACTTTCTACCAAGTTGTTGATTTTTTTGAGCCAGATCCACAAATTTTGTACAAAACAGTTGAATATTTAACCCGAAAATGTGAATTTTAAAAACAGAAATTAAATTTTCAGCCAAAACAGATTAATGTTAACCATAAAGTTTCATTTTCTACCATAAAGGTGAAAGTGTTAACCCAAAATATGAACTTTCAAGAAAATATTTGAACTTTTTGTTAGAAAAACGAATTTGTTAGTTGAAAATTAAAAAAAAAATCAGTGACATTGTTGACTTTTCAAGCAACACAAAAAAAGAGTTTGAAACAACATTCAATCTTTTTTGTTAAAAAATTCACCAATTTGGTTGAACATTTAACCAATTGTTTAACATTCCATTCCTTTGTTTGAAATTTAAAAAGATTTTCAAAAATTGCAATGAATTTTCAAGAGATTTCAAGAGTGTCCAGGGATTTTAAAACCTTTAAAAGAATTTGAAATACTCAAGAAAATTAAAGAAATATCCCAAGGAATTTTCGATTTATTTCAGTAATTTAATAGATTTTAAAAATATTTCAGTTTAAAACATGTTTCAGGGTATTTTAAATGTTTTATAATATTTCAATGGGCTTTCGACGAATTTATTCACACGAATTGAGGAGTTTCAAAATATTTAAAAGATATGAAATAATTTTTAGAAATTCCAGGAAGCCTGAATTAAAAAAAATCTAGGGCTTGAACAAATTTCAAGGTATTTAAAGAAAATGCAAATGATTTTCAATATTTTAGGGTACTTCCAAGCTTTTCAAGGAATTTTCAAGAGATTTATAAAAGTCTAAGACATTAAGAAAGATTTTAATAATGTTTAGATTTTCAAAAATATTTCAAGCGGTTTAAAAAAAAGTCCTAAAATTTCGGAAGAATTAGAGAAATTTTATGGGATTCTACACTCAAAAAAAATTACTTTCATTACTTTCATTACTTCAATTACTTTCACAAATTTAATTACTTTCATTATTCATCATTATTATTATTTATCAATTTTATTATAATGATTAGAAAATTCATCTTTCTTGGTTGAAAGAGAACTTTTATTTGAAAATTCTATTATCATTTAAAAATTTTTGAAAATATAAATAATAAACTACTATTAAATATCATTATTACGTTACTATGAGGTTTCGAAGATTACAAAATGCAATACAAATTATTACTCACCTTCTGCAGGCTTTGCGGCACTTTTTTGCTTTCTAGGATTGTTGGAATCGAATTTTTAAGCAGCAGCACTCTCGTATATGTCTTTAAAATGCACATTTTGTCAAAATGATCGAAGCAGATCCTAGAACTCATTTTCAGCTCTCCATTGACTCCCACTGCAAATCGGGTCCATTTTGCGCGACTGGAAAATATTAATTACTGTTATGAATTGAAAATACTTATTGTTTTTATTTTACTTTCACCGTGTAAGTATATTGACTTACTGCAAGTTCTCAGCAAGTGCAAAAGCGAACGCAATCTGTAGCAGAGTATACGCCAATTTCGGATCATTTTTACTTTTATTTTTTGAACTTGCAGATCCGTTTCCTCCATACTAGATAACATTTTTTTATGTATTCACTATCCCAAATGATTTTACATAAAGTTGCATTACTAATTCTGTCATTCATTTTGGCATCCACAAATTTTAGAAAAAGGAATGAGAATCAGGAAAACATGTTGTATATTCGGTTAGAAGAAATGATCAGTCGACATTTGGAGTACGAAACGTGATGACAAAACAATTGAGTGCAGGTAGAGCGCTTCGTGTACAAAACTAACGTCTATTGTTTTTGCCGAAAAAACTGTAAAAACAATTGAGAGTAGATGACGCGCCATCTGCACTCAATTGTTTTACCATCACATTTCGTACTCCAAATGCCGACTGATCATTTTTTCTAACCGAATATACAACCTGTTTTCCTGATTCCTATTCCCTGTGCTAAAACTTGTGGATGCAAAAATGAATTACAGAATTAGCAATTACACTTTATGTAAACTCATTTGGAATAGTGACTTGTACCAAAGCAATAGTAGGATCGATGCAATAATGGATGACATAAAAAGTGTAAACCAATTATCTGAAGAACAGTTTTTGCAAATAAAAATGAAGCTGCGTGATACATTCTCTCCACAATATTGTCAACGGTAGACTTTAGTGATAATCTTGAGATTGATGCACAAAATAATGGTGTGCCTCAAGTAAGAAATATTCTCGATGAAAAAAAATGGGTCGTCCACGTTTATCTTAAGAGGGGCCAAGAAGACAAAGAAGAGACGTATCAATGAAGTTGCTGTAAATCATTCGAAACAAGAGTTGGAAAGAGCATTGAGAATGAAAGATAATCTGTCCAAAAATTCTACGGAATCTAAAGTAACGGATTCAAATGAGGTCACTGATGTACGTAACATTTTAGCAATCTAAGTGGATTTGGATTTGAAAGCAATAAAATATCATAAATTGAAAGTGCATGCTTAAATGTTTGGTAGTCAGAAATCGTTTCCTTCCTATAAAAGTATTGCAGAAGCTAAAAATGACTCCTATCCAGAATCTGACCACATTAATTTATCCGAATCAGGAGAAAAGATACACTTTATATCATTATTGGGACACACTGTAAAGAGAATCCTTTCAAAATTCAATAAAGATGAGCTGGAAGAACTTTCTAAAAAAAACTCTAGTTCTCTTAGGTAAATGGGGAATGGATTGTGCTAGTGGACAACAAACTACGCACCAAAGGTGGTCCTGCCAAATGGAGATTGATGCTAAGTTTAAAGATAATGAAAACATGTTCAATGATGTTGAAAATAGTGCTGATGACTTGCCTGATTCTGATGATGAAGAGTCAAATGATGATGAAAATGATAAGTTTAAATGCAAGACAAATAATAAGAATGTGGATGATTCTTCCATATTGTTGTCATCGTTTGTTCTTCTACAGTTGAAAGCTGACGACAATGTTATTTGGAGTAAAGAGATACCTAATTCAGTGCATTTCTGTTTGACGATGAAGTTGGAATTTGTGAAAGAAAACAGCTTGCTCATTTTACAATAATATAATCACTTCACGAACTTGCTTGAGAAAGTTGAATCACATTAAATTCAAATCAATGATGTGATGTTCAAATTGCGCTTTGACTTGAAATGTACAATAATAGATGGCAAAGTTTGCAATGTTCTATGCGAACAAAAATCACCAAATTGTTGCAGCATTTGTCGAGTTGGCCCGATTTACATAAATAATTTGATTCATGTCAAACAGCTCAAGTGCAACGAAAATTATTACAAATTCGGTCTTTCGACGTTACATTGTTGGTTACGCTTCATGGAGTTTCTACTTCATATAGCTTATAATCTTGAATTTAAGAAAGGTACAGTTAGAACGAAGGAAGAAAAACATTTTTTTTTAAATTGAAAAAGAGACACATTCAAGATGTACTGATATCTTAACTATCAATTTTAGTCGATGTTGTAAAACAAGGTTCAGGAACAACCAACACAGGTAATGTTGCTCGCTCTTTCTTCGCCCAAACTCAGAGTGTAGCGAAATATTTTGTTCAAAAACTGCAAAGCCTTGTGTGACATTATATGGCTGATATCCAATGCTAATGACAATAGTTTTCGCAAGGTTATGCGCAAAAATAGCAGAATGTCGAATCGAGTACAGACCAATAATGATATCATCTATTACCTCTCGATATCTTCAGATCCTACGATTATTTCTTCAAGGGTCAAAGATGAGAGAAAAATAAAAGCCCTATCGGATGATGCTGAAGCGTTATTGGTAAAAACTTAACTTACATTAGTTCCTTCAAACAAAGAAACAAAAAAATAAAATATAAGTAAAAAAAGTGTTGAAGTTAATCAAAAAAGCAAAAAAACCTTTATTCAACAACTGCTGCCTTGACGATGCGGTGATCATGACGATTGACTATCGCGATGGTGAAGAGGTTTAAGACTGTTTATTATGTACCCTAATAAAACATTAGGACCAAAAGCAGTTCAACATTTCAGGAACACTCATGATATTTTATGGCATAAATTATTTAATTAGTCAATTAGTAATGGCCTTGGCTTTTTTAGCACACTCCGAAAAAATTTATCATTGAAAAATGGTCAAACTGTGAATTTGTTTATAAATATTGTGTAAACAATCAATACATTTTCGTAATTAGAAAAATATCACAAGAAGGAATAATTGGCAAGATATTTATTGTTGACTCCGCAAAGAGAATTAATACGTTTCATAGAAAAATGGTCAAACTGTGATTTTCTAAATAAACATTGTTTTAATAATGAACAGTTCTTGTTGATTGGGCAAACAAGGCAACAAAGAGTCATTGGTAAGACATTTCTAGCTTACTCCACGAAAAAAATAAGCCTACTCCTGCAAAAGTGACCAAAATATACATTTGTTTATGAAAATTGTTTAAATAATTAACTTTTCTTATCCGTTGGCAACGTATAATATCAAAGTCGTTGGAAATACATTTTCAGTTTATTTTGCAAGAAAAATGGAGCCTATTCTTGGAAAAATGGTCAAAATGTTCATTTAATTATAAAAAATTGTTTAAAAAATTAATATTTTTTATCAATTTGAACAAAATTACAGGTAGGAATCACTAACCATACATCTTTAGTAGGTTTAGCAAGAAAAAATGGGCACTATTCGCGGAATCATGTTAAAAAAGTGAATTTGTTTATTAATATTATTTAAATAATTACCAGTTGTTGTTAATAAAAAAATGACAACAAGGAGTCATTGGCAAGACATTTTTGGTGAAGTCTGCAAAAAAAATGGATCCTATTCATTGTGACATACGAAAACTGTATATTTATTTATCAAAATTGTTTAAATAGTGCTGCCAAGCAGCAGATATTCTTAGATAATCATAATTAGGCATACATTCCTCTCATATTCTATATAAAAACTGTGAATTTCTAACAACTAGTAATTGCGAATCACAAAAAATTCCTTTTGTTCATTAATTTGTTTAAAATATTATAAAAAAAATTTTTCTCTCTCTAATCTACTGAAAGCTATTGCTACATAATAATTCCACTGACTGAGGCTTTTCTTTAATCAATTCGCAGATTTTAAAAAAAGAGGTCATCTGAAAAGTTAGAGTAAGAATATTGTTTATTTTGTTGTTAAATAAAAAATTTTCGTTTAGCCTAATCAAAATTCTCGCACCGACACGATACTTAGTTCTTTATTCCTAATTTTCCCGTTTCTAACTTCTCTATACTCTTTTTCTAATATAGTGTCCGGTTTAATGTCCGTTTTAATTCCGGCTATGGGGATAGGTACACCGAGAAAAGAGTTCCTATTAAATTAAAAAAAAAAAACATTTTTTTGACTAGGTTTTTTTGAATCAACATAAAAATAGATTTATATTGAAAAAAATTTTATTTGAATTTAATAAATGATATCACGTAGTTTCTTCCATTTGAAAAAATTATTTTTTTGATTTAAAACAAAATTCTGTTGGTTCAAAAAAGATACATAGTTAAATATAAGTAATAAGTTCTTTAGAGTCAGTAATTTAAAGTAAAGAAATTATTTATTTGAATCAAAGAAAGATTTTCTTAATCGAATTTGCTAATGGGACACGCGATAGCGCAGAATAAACTAGTTTGAATACTTTACGTTGCCGTCTCGCATCTTCGGAATTAGCGGAAAAGATAACAGCTTTCTACTGTAAGTATAGTATATACTTTTATGCTCTTTATGGTTTGAAAATAATTTTTTGAAAATAAATGTCATCTTTTTTTATTTGATTTTTTTTAGTTAGTTAAAAATTCAAGCAATTTGTTCAAAACCATATTTTATAGTAGATGTCATTTTTTTGTTTAAAATAAATGAATAAATTTGACAATATTTAACTTGTATCTAAAATACTGTTTTATTCCGTTTATAAAAGATTCTATGGTAAAAGTATTCCAGATTAAAATGCAAGTATTTGAATGTTAATGATCAGGGAATATAAAACATTAGTCAAGGAAAAATCGGGAAATTTTGAAAATTTAGTTGTCAGACACCCTGCCCAATTCTACTAGCAGTAATTAGCAAAACATTTCTGGAAACTAAAAATTATGTAGGGGGGGTGGGATTTTTTTGTTATGGTTTGTTACATGGGGGAGGAAGGGTCTTAGTGAGGGATTATAATTCTTTGCCACATTTAAGTACGGCCCCTTACTTTTTTATCTATTTGCATTGTACAACAATTTCTTAATAATAATAATAATAAATAATTTTACAATAAGATTTAATATTGAAAAACTTCGATATATTTTTAGACCTGAACTAAAAAATCATCATTTCGAAGTATTACCACGTAAGTTCTGCTCCATCTTCACTAAGGAAGTTCCAAGAATCTGTATAATTCTTCCAAAAACTGATGGTAAAGATCAGATAACGGCCAAAGGAAAATTTATTGATAAGTATAGAAACTGGCGAACAGCCAGACTAGGCATTTGACACTAGTCATTTTTTCGGCAAACTTGCTTGTAAATAATGAAATGTTTTTTAATTATTTGTTTAGAAAATGATGATGATGCCAGATCATCTAATGAACATATTTAGTGGTTAGAAAAGAACTCAGTTTTTTAGAGATAATATTAGATCACATGCAGTTTCTGTATAACGAAATAGATTCCCAATATATTTGCAACATTGTTCATGGGAAATTATGGCGTACAATCAAAGAAAAATTTTCAGACAAGATTGCAATTCCTCTCATAGTATATTTTGATGAATTTGAAACGAACAATGTGGTAGGTTATCATACTGAGTTTGATAAGATAGGAGCTACTTATTTTTTGTTCCCTGCGTTACCTCCACAGTTCCTGTCCACATTAAAACACATTTTTTTAACTTTATCTTTTCAAGACAGTGCTATAAAATCATTTGGGAATAGAGCAATTTTTAGACCTCTTTTAGCAGAATTAAAGGACTTAGAAATCAACGGTTGAATTATTAACATTATTAGAGTATACTTTTCATGTATTTTAATTACTGGCGATAACTTGGAGTTACATCAAATATGTGGGTTTGTCGAAAGCTTTTCAGTGAATCATGTGTGTCGAATTTGTACAATATCAAAAGAAAAATTGCGCTCCCAAACTATCGAAGATCCTACATTGTTACGAAAAAGTAACGATCACGATAAACAACTTGCAAACATTGACTGATTAATATATTTTGTTCTAATACCCGCCCTTCCAGTTTCCCTGGTTATACATTTAATATGGGCACTCTCTTTTAAAGTGGCCCGCCATACCCACAATGATAACGATTGTTATTATTTATTTTCTCATTTGTGTGCGAATTTAAATTTTGACTTTTATCTGAATCGGAATTTTGTCTAGTTTGGGGATCCTTATTAAAGTTTTTGTCCCAATTTCGGTTTTTATTGCCGTGATTTGGTTTTTGGAAATTTTTTTCTAGTCATTGTTATTATTTCCTGAGCTTTTTACCGCTTTATCTGATGGCAATTCGATCATTGGGTTACCTTGGCCCTGTATTGAACCCAATGTTATTTGATTGAAAGGTGGTAAAATTTGGTTGAAAGGATTAAATGGGTACCTTGATCTATCATTTGTGAATCTAGGTTGGATGTTTGGTTGGAATACAGGTTGAAAATTTGATTGAAAACCAGGTGGGAATCTAGGCCTGAAATTAGGTCTAGAATTTTGTTGGTATTGATTTGGGAAAGGAAGAAATGGAAATCCAAATAGTGAAAATGGGAATCGATTTCTATATGGTTTTTACTCTGATTATTTGAGTTTCCATTTTGGTTATCTTTTTCGCTATTTTTATTGTCCCTTGAATGTTTATTATTATCCAAATTATTTTGATCCCCGTTACTATCGCTACGCCTTTGTTCGTTTTTATCCTCTATTTTTGTTCATGTTATTTGTAAAATTTTCCTTCTAATTTTCGACTTTGCTAGCTCAATTTCCCATTCTTTGCCTAAGTCTTCCAATTTTTCAAAAGTATCAAAATCGTTCCTTTTAATGTACATTTTTTATTCTATGCAAAGGTTTTCATAGGTTCTACGTAATTCTCATTCACAAATTTTCAGATAAAGTTTAGTAAAGAGTTTTCTAATTTCCATTAAGTAAGAATGTTATGTCTTGGTTTCTTTTTTGGTTGTAAAATTAAATTTTTTGTCTTATTTCTTCCGAAAACCTTTCATCGATATAAGCTTTTTTGAAATACTCGTAAAAATCTGATGATGTTTTCCAAGAATTTTTGTTCATCAAACACCAATCTTTAGCATCTTCGATTAGAAAAGCGTCTAAATATTCTAACATATCGCGGTCATTTATTTTGTAACCCCTTTTGAATCTTTTTAATTCTTCCAGAAAATTCTTTATTATTTCGGAATATAATGGGCCAATTGATCATAATTTGAAATTGTGTTTGTATCATGCCGAAAGGAAAATAAGTAGCTGGTATTGTTTGATTATTTAAATTATTGTCGGATTCGTAATCTGTAACTGAGTTATTTATGTGGAGTCTATAGTGTCTGTTTGATCTGCTATTTGTTGTCGAAAGTCTACGTGATCTGTTTTGTTTTAAGTTAATTATGTTCTCTAATGGTTCGCTGTCATCGGTATCCAATAATTTTTAATTATTAATTCTTGATTTACTACGGTGTTCCGTATTATTGTGAGAATGTTTATTAGTTTCTTTAAATTTTTCTCTTAAATCGAATTGAACTGACTGTCTATTTCCAGTTTCGCTTCTATTTTTCCTGTACTTAGGTTCTATTCTTTCATGTCTATTTTCAAAAGAACTATGAGCTAATGGGGGTAATCTAGACCTTAAGTTGTTTACCCTTTTTTCCCTTTCTCTAAAAAATTTGCCCCCTTGTTGGTTCAAACTCTGAAGGGCCTAGGTCTTGTGAATTAAGATTTTTATGGTTTAGAAACATATAGTTCAAAAATTTTAGGTTTGGTGATCTAGCGTTCGGTCTAGAAATTAAGGGTCTGTCGTTTGACGGACTAGGGTTTGAAGGTCTAGGGTTTGACTGTCCAAGGTCTATGAGCGTATTATTTAGGATTACAGGGTTTGTAAGATTTTTTTATAATTTACAGTTTGATTTCTTAATTTCTAAATTTTTTTTGCAATTTCCTTGCTGAGAGTTAAAGCCTGTTTAATTTTTTTTAAGGAATCAATCTGTCGCACTTATAGCAATTGAATGTCTTAGTAGGCCGTCTTCCAAATATTTAGCCATTTTTTATGTTAAAATTTGTTGAATATTTTCATTCAGAATATTCCTTTTTAGATTATTTTAGATTCTTTATTTATTTATATTCATTTATAGAATATTTCGGACTATGGCCTTTAAAGGATATAATACAATAATAACTCAATAAATTTAAAATCACACTCTTTCACTTAATATCTCTGTTTCTTCTAATTAGCAGAATTTTTTTCACTTTTTTACAGAAAATTTTCTCTTTTTTAGTTTTTGCGCCTAACTGCGATCAGAAAAAAATACAACCAATTAAGAAAATTTAACAATTTTTGGTTAGAATTTAATTTTTTTGGTTTGAAAGTACCATCTATTTTTTTTGGAAATTAATCTACTTTGGTTGCAAATTCCATTCATTTGCCATCTTTTTTGGTACAACATTCAACTACTTGGTAGAAATTTGCTCTACTTTGTCTAAAATTCAAAGTTGTAGTTCAATATCGAACAGCTTTTACAATTTTTTTATGTGAATTAATCCTGTTGCTTAAAAATGTCACTATTTAAATCAAGATTTTTTAATCTTTTGGTTGAAAATTAATTTTGTTACCTGAAAAGTAAATTATTCCATTTGCTATTTCAAATTTATCGTTCTTAGTTTGGAATTTAACTATATTAATTAAAAAAATATCTTTTTAATTGAAAATTCAAATATTTGACTGGGAATTAATATATTGTGTTAATAATTTGTCTATTCGGGTAGAAAATTATTTGAAAATTTACATTCTTGTGTTAAAATTATAAAGTTTTGTAGAAAATTCTATATTTTGTCTGGAAAATTTAACAGTTTTCCTAAATTATTATTTGCTTAAAAATTAACTTGCTCGCAGAAAATTCATGTTTTTGTTTTAAAATTTAAGTTTTTGGTTTAAAGTTAAACTACTAAGTTTGAAATTCATTTTTTTAAATTCACTTCTTTGATTGAAAACTTTAGTCCAAATAGTTTTTTGAAGGTTTCTTTTTTGCATTGAAATTTTGTTTCAGTATTTTATTTTAAATTCGTCTTTTCCTTAAATTTAACTGCTTGAAAAATCGTTGTTCTTTTGCAATTATTTGAAAATAAAAGTTCATATTATGAATTTTTTCCTGAAAAACTATATTTTTCATTTTTAAATTTGACTATTTGTTAACAAATTAATTATTTTTGTTCAGAACTTATTTATTGGTAGAAAATAATTCTTCTTGGTTGAATATTCATCTTTGTATATTATAAATTCAGTCCTTTGGTTTAAAATTACACTATTTTGTCCAATTTAAATTTTTTGCGCGCAAAGTAAATTACTCTATTGAATTTTGTTTGCCTAAAGTTCCACTATTTAGTTGCAAAGGAGATTGTTCCTTTCGAATGAATTTTTTTTTTAATTCATCTTTTTTGGTTGATTTATTTTATAAATATTAATATTTTTTTTTCAATTTTACTGCTTTGTTAAAGTCATAACCTCTGTTCAAAAGTTTAACTCTTTCGTTAAAAATAACTTGTTTTGTTCTTAGCAGTTAATAAAACTGTTGATACAATTTAATTTTATTTGCCTAAAAAAGAGAAAAAATTCTTTTATGGACGAAGATAAAAAAGAGAAAAGAAAAATGAGAAAGCAAACAGCCAAATCCTCTTCCTTTTAATTTTTTTTATTATTACTCTTATCAAAGCATCATAAAAAAATATTCGTAAAAAATAATCACCAACGTTTCAGCACTCATACAGCACCCTTATAAAGGCAAACAAAAAATTAATCATTAATCATTATTCAATTAATCATTTTTCTTTCCTCTTTTTTATTTTCGTCCAAAAAAAATTTTTTTTATGAAATTTTTTTTGCTTTCTTCAGGTTGAAATAGATACATTTTGAGATAGTTGTCCAAACTTGGTGGTTAGATTCTTGGTTTTATATTCAGGAATTCTGCACATTAACTTGATTACTGACGGTTAAATAGGATTTTAAATTTGATTTTAATCACATTTAAATTTCTGAAATTATAATTAAAGAATACAATCATGTAAACTTTATAGCTCTATTTAAACAATGATAGAAAAAAGATGAAATTTATAAAAAAAAATTCTATTCAAATGAAGAATTTTCAAAAAATAAAGATTTTTAACTTAAGTAAGAAATAAAAGTCGTTCTCAATTGTTGTACATTCAAGCGAAAAAAATAAATTTTCCCTACAAAAATTTAATTTTCTAACGAAAAATTTGACTTAAGCAAAAAAATAATTTTCACGGAAATAAGGCATTCTTAGCCAACAAAGCTGAAATTTCAAACCATGAGAATTATTTTTTACCAAAAAAGGAGAAATTCCAACTGAAAAATATCAATTTTTAAAAAGTTGACTAGTTGCATTTTTAAACAAAAAATTAATTTTTTAACAAACAAAGTTCCCCACTATATATATTTCTTTTTATTTGTAGGTGTTAATATATATTTATTTATATTTAAAAAAAAAATGACAAACTTTTCTTTAAAACGTTGAATTTGCATCTTTAAAAATTTAAGTTAGCTTAAGTTCTTTTTTTAACACAAAAATATTGAATTGCAAGAAAATATAAATTTTTCACCAAATATTTTAATTGTCAAAAAAATAGCAGAATTTGCAATACAAGATTACGTAAATTTCGTAAATGAAACATTTACGAAAACAGGTGAACTTTGAAATCCAAAAAACAAATTTACACAAAAAGTTTCAAATTTTCATCCAAAAGATTTCAATTGACTTTTCAATACTAAAATACGAGTTTGAAACAAAAAGTAAATTTTGTGTGGAATAGTAGAATTTAAAAAAACAGTTGCATTTTTATCAAAGAAATATGCAATATTTCTACTATGAAATATGAACTTTTAAATATAAAAGACAAATTTCGGGAAATAATACTTTTTATTGCAAAAAGATCACAGTTGACTTATCAACAACAAAATATGTTTAATTGTTCGGCAAAAAGGTTCCCTGCAAATTGAAATTTTCGATTGTTTCCAAACAAATTTCAGTTGTCACTTGGAGAACGAAATTTATTTGAAAATTTCCTATAATTAAAGATTTATTAACATTTAAAAGAAAATTTAATTTTCTTTTGATTGATTCATTTTTTGAAAAACTCGAAAAGTTAGTTGTAGCTAATCTTTTCTCCTAAAAATTAAGCTATCATTTATCAGGATCCTTTTTTTTAAATGTACTAAGAAAAAATATAGACAAAAAAACTGTATTAAGAAACATAAAGTTGTTAAGAACATATTTCTGGGTACTTAACATGTTAGTTACAGAATATAATTATTGATGCAAAGTTCTGTTAAAAATAAGAAACCAACGACCAAATTTGCACCACAACGAATAAATAAAAACAACAAATTCTATTGTAATCTGAAAAAAAAATTTCTGACAAAAATAAAAAAGAGAAAAGAAAAATAAGAAGGCAGCCAACAACATCCTCCTCCTTCTCTTTTTCTTTCTTTCGTATTTTTTATTTTTATTATCATCCAATTACAATAAAATAACATTAAAAATGCAAATTAAAAACAAATGAAATTGCATTACCAACGTTTCGGTACTCGTACAAGTACCCTTATCAAGTCAACAAAAATTTAAATGGCAGAAATTTTGTTTTGAAAGGGATGAGTAGAAAGGAAATTTAAAATTCTACCTGAAGATGTGTTTCTTCTATACCAATTGGTAATAATATTACCATCCCAAACCTTAATTACTTCTATATCCAAAATACTGATTCTATTATTCTGTTCTATTTCATGAGTAAATTGAAGTTTTTGATGAATACTGTTAAAAGTATCAATGACCATCTGCAACTTTTCTAGAGGAACACATAATAAAGTATCGTCGAAAAACCGAAAATAAAAAGGCAAAACAAAATATAATTTCCCAAAACCAGAAAACTCCAAATCTTCCATCACTATTTCTGCTAAAATCAGAGAAATGACCGAACCTATGAGAGTACCAGATCTCTGTCTATACAAAGGTCCATTCAATTTAAAATAAGTTGACTCCATAATAAAAACTATCCCTTCGATAAAATCTTTTTGAGATAATCGAGTACGAGGTTTTATATTATCCCATCTATTCAAAATTTCCTGTTTAACTGATTCAAGGGGTATACTCGGAAACATTGCAGTCACATCCAAAGAAATCATTACATGGTCATCCGGAACCGTTTTTTGAATAATACGTTTTTGAAATTCCCATCTATTTTTGACATTATATTCAGAAGTTGTAATAGAGTCCTTGAGAATCAAATTAAAATTCTGTTCTAAAAAGGTTGTGGGAGTATTAATAGTTGAAATAACTATTCCTAAGGGATAGCTGATATCCCTACCCAGAAGTCCCTTCTTTCTCCAATTATCAAGCATCTTAAAAACAACCCTGATATTGTTTGCATAAATGCTGATAAAGGCAGTATTACTGTTTGCATGAAAAAATCGGATTATATTAGGGATATGGAGAATTTACTTTCTAATAATGATAATTTTGAATTATTGAATGAAGATCCGCTATAAAAATTAAAAAGAGACTTTTTTAAGATGCATGATAATTGGAGAAAGAAGGGACTTCTGGCAAGGGATATAAGGTGGACTGACATTAACACTGAAGATACGGTTCTTGCAAGATGTAATGGTTTGAGAAAAATTCACAAAGATGGCTATCCCTAAAGAATAGTTATTTCAACTATTAAAACTCCCACAAAATTTTTAGAACAGAATTTCAATTTGATTCTCAAGGACTCTATTACAACTTCTGAATCTAATGTGAAAAATAGCTGGGAATTTTAAAAAAGTATTATTCAAAAAACGGTTCCGGATGACCATTTAATGATTTCTTTGGATGTGATTGCAATGTTTCCGAGTATACCCCTTGAAATAGTTGAACAGGAAATTTTTAATAGATGGGATAATATAAATACTCGTACTCGATTGATTCAAAAAGATTTTATTAAAGGGATAGTTTTTATTATGGAGTCAACTTATTTTAAATTTAATGGGTCTTTTTATAGACAGAGGTCTGGTACTCCCATAGGTTCGGTCATTTCTCCGATTTTAGCAGAAATAGTGATGGAAGATTTAGAGTTTTCTGTTTTTGGGAAATTATATTTTGTTTTGCCTTTTTATTTTCGTTTTGGCGGCGATACCTTATTATGTGCTCCTCTAGAAAAGTTGCAGATGGTCATTGATACTTTTAACAGTTTTCATCAAAAACTTCAATTTACTCATGAAATAGAACAGAATAATAGAATCAGTTTTTTAGACATCGAAAATATTAAGGGTTGGGATGGTAAAATTATTACCAATTGGTATAGAACAAATACATCTGCTGGTAGAATTTTAATTTTCCGTTCTGCTCATCCCTTTCAAAACAAAATTGCAGTAATCAAAAACTTAGTTCACAGAGCTCTAGGTTTGTCCAATTTTTCATTTCACACAAGAAATTTGAATATTGTTTGGAATATTATTTTTCTGAATCATTATCCATCAAAGTTAATTGAGAAACACATTGCAATTAGAGGTCAGCAAATCAAAAACAAACAGAGTAATAATTTGCTTGCTGATAACCAGAAAGAGTGGAAGGAATGTAGTTTGTTTAAAACCGATTTGGATAAATTGGACAAAAGTTATGCTAACATGATTAATTACATTTAACGAGGCTGTTTCATGAATTCTGTTTTTCTTTCACTCTCTCTATTTCTGATGTAATTGTGACAGATATTTATATTGTGTTTACAACAGATTGGTCTACTGACCCTCATTTGATTCTCAGGTATTAAAGAGAAAGCATCCGTCCGTGGGTGATGTTAATTTCTACCATTTAAATTTTTCTTGTCTTGATAAGGGTACTGTATGAGTACCGAAACTTTGGTAATGCAATTTCATTTATTTTTAATTTGCTTTTTAATGTTATTTTATTGTAATTGGATGATAATAAAAATAAAAAAAGACGTAAGAAAGAAAAAGGGAAGGAAGGGGATGTGGTTGGCTGCCTTCTCATTTTTCTTTCTTCTTTTTTATTTTTGTCCGACAAATTGTTTTTAGATTACAATAGAATTTTTTGTTTTTGTTTATTTATTGTGGCTCAACTTTGGTCGTTGGATTCTTGTTTTTAACAGGAGTTTGCATCAATTTGATTATTGGACGTTAAATAGGATTTTTAATTTGGATTTTAATCTAATTTAAATTTCTTACATTTTGATATAATTATTTTTCACTTTTATTGTAATTAATTAATTTCGATCCAATGGACACATTCTATTGTATCACAAATTCTTCATTTTTTATCAAAATATTACAATATTGAAATTTTGGGCATACTACATTCCATTTTTTCTCAATAGATTTAAAAGTTCTAACCCTACGTTAAATTGGAAAACCTTGTGTATTTAAATAATAATTTAAAACGGAAGTACTTTATCAATTTCAATATATGATAATATTTGACTGATGTAATTCTAAATATACAAATTTTATCTGAAACTAATTTGTGTCAGCCAGTAATCGATTTTCAAGTGGAACAAAATTTTCTGGCTTGTGCAAATTCATCAATTGAACGGGTTGAACAATATTAATTTCCGATACACTTATACTATTATCTATAATTATTTTATTTATATTTATTGAAAAAAGGCAAATGTAATTGAATATCAATTTATTTGAGGTTAGGTTTCAATGAGCCTCAGAGAGTAATCACTTACATTCATTCACGCAGGTTTCGAGGTATACTGGTTAGTGTTCGGTGTCTCCGAACACGTGCCGTACTCGCCTTAGGTATTTCAATAATTAATAGAATATTATAAGCGAGTAGTATCCGAATTTCACTGCACTGTCACAAAACAACAAGCAGCAAGAGTTCTGCAAATGCATGCAGATAGCGTTTCAGTAGGAAATCGGTCTGGCCCAGTCGGGCACAAGTATGGGCCACACAGTTCTACTGATCATGACCAGATCGGGACCAAATCGGTTTTAAGTTCGAAATCGGGCGATTTCTGCACGTATATTTAATTTCTCACTGAACTTATAATAATCTTTCTCTTAAAATATTTTCGGCAGACATCAAAAAACTTCATTGTACTTCCTTATGTCGAAGAAGACAAACTGGAGAATTGACGAAAGAATAAAGTCTTGAAAAATGGAATCAATTTGGTGGGAGATTTTTGTTTAAATGGGTTACATGTACTGCTCTATAATTCTGTGTAAATTTGCGGCGTGGGCCAACAGGACATTCCATTGTTTCTTCTTTGGTCAACTGAGTTATCGTGCCGGTAACTAGGTTTATTTTCACCCGCCTCTGACGGTAATTATATAGTCCATGAAAAAATCCACTGTTGTCCAATGTTGCAAAAGCATCACCATGGGATTCTACTAATAATATGTGTTCTTTCTTTGAAAACGGCTCAAATATATTATTTGGTGTTTTTATTTGAATTCGTTTATCATCAGGAAAAAAGAATCTTCGAAGTTGAAATAACCGTTGCGGATTGAGCAGAGGAATCACCCGAATATATTCAAGGTGCTCTGTTGTGAATCCAAGTATATCAGTTAAAGTAGGTTTGGCAGGAGACCCGAATCTGGCATGAAGAGAAGGGTCTTCAGAGGAAAGAGCGTCAATCGGGAAACACTCGGACTGCCAACTTGATTCTTTAAGAAAAATATAGAGAATTTCATTTTTTTAAGTATGCAAACTTTTATGTTGGTGTTTTACGTTGGAGAAGGAGGTTAGAGCAACGAATCGACCAAAATACGAACAGACAAAAAGAGACACCTTATATAAATAAATGAATAAACAAATAATATTTTTCAAACAAATTTCTGAAAATTCAAATGAATAATCCATAGTATTTACCATCACAGCTTTACGTCGAAAACTCGAAAGTAATCATGAATACAAGGACATTTTCACATTGCATTAACACAAAGAAGCGTAATTCAAGTAATTCAAGGGCATCAGAGAATTCCAGGAACTCAAAGTATTCAGCAAATTCAATTAAGTCAGGGAATTCAAGGAATTCAGAGAATTCAAGGAATTTAGAGAGTGTACGAAATTAGAAGATTTAAGATATTTATCGATTTCAAAAAAGTCAACGAATTCGGGGAATTCATAGGATTAAAGGAGTTCAGAGGATTCAAGTAATTCAGAAGATTCGAGCAATTCACCGAATTTAAAGAAAATCAGAGAATTTAAGGAATTCAGAGGATTCAAGAAATTTAGAGGATTCAAGAAATTCAGACCATTTAAGGAATTCAGAGTATCAATGGGATTCAGAGAATTCAACTAATTAAGACAATTTAAAAGATTCAGAGAATTTCAGACATTCAGCAAATTCAAGGCATTCTCTGAATTCAAGGAAGTTAGCTAATTTTAGGAATTTAGTGAATTCAAGAAACTTCGGGAATTTAGATTTCAAGAGATTCGGACAATTTCAGGCATTCTGAAAATTCAAGAGAATACATCAAATCAAGGGATTAAGCGAATTTAAGGAATTCGGCGAATTTGAACGAAATCAGAAAATTTTGGGAAATTAGAACATTAAAGGTATTCAGGGAATTCAAGGAATTCAGAGAATTAAAAAATACAGAGAATTTAGGGATTGCAGGGAGTTCAAGGTACTCAGGTAATGCATGGAATTTAAGTAGTTCAGAGAATTCCAGGAATTAGGCGAATTCAAGGGATTTAGAGAATTTAAGAGGTTGAGAACATTCAGGGGATTTAGAGAATTCAGAGAATTCATAGGATTTAAAGAATTCAAGGAATTCAGGGGATTCATAGAATTCAAGGAATTTAGGAGATTCGAAGAATTTAAGAAGTTAAGAGAATTCCAGAAATTCAGGGGATTGAGGGGATTAAGATAATCTGAAATATTCAGCAAATTTGAGAATTTCTGAGAATTCAAAGAATTACGAGGATTCCAGGAATTGAGAGAATTGAAGGAATTCAGGGAATTTAAGGTATTTAGAGTATTGCAGACATTAAGCAAATTTAAGGGATTTAGAGAATTCAAGATTTAGGAGATTCAAAATATTTATCGATTTCGAAGAATTCAACGAATTCAGAAAATTCAGTGGATTCCAGGAATTCAGAGGATTTAAGGAATTTAGAGAATTCTAGACATTTAACAAATTCAAGGAATTATAAGAATTTAAGGGATTAGCAGATTTGAGATATTCATTGATTTTAAGAAATCCAGAGAATTTAAAGAATTTAGAGGATTCAAGGAATGATGAGAATTTAGGAAATTCAGCGAATTCTAGGAATTTAGTGAATTCAAGAAATTCCGGGAATTTAGAGTTCATGAAATTCCTACAATTTCAAGCACTGTGCAAATTCAAAAAATTTCGTGAAATCAAGGGATTAAGCGAATTCAAAGAATTAAGCTAATTTTAACGAAATCAGAAAAGTTAAGCAATTCTGAAAATTAAATGAATTCAAGGAATTCAGGGAATGCATAGAATTCACGTAATTCAAATGTATCTGAGGAGTTGAGTAATTCAAGGTATTTATTGAATTTAAGGATTTCAGAGAATACAAATGAACTCAAAGAATTCAGGAGAATTTAGGGGATTCGGAGAATTCATTCTATTTGGATAATTCAAGGAATTCAGGGGATTCAGATAATTCAAGAGATTCTGACAATTCAAGGAGTTCAGAGAATTGCAGGAATTTAAAAGACTTTAAGAAATTCAGAGAATTCAAGGGATTAAGAAAATTTCAGAAATTCAGGGGTTTAAGGGGATTCAGAGAATTTTAAACATCTAGCAAATTCAAGAAATCCCAATAATTCAAGAAATTAAGAGGATTAAAGAAATCAAGAGAATTTAAGGAATTTAGAGAATTTAAGACATTGCGTGAATTGGAGACATTAAGCAAATTCACTGAATTCAAGGAATTCAGAGAATTCAAAGATTTAGGAGATTCAAGGCATTTATAAATTTCAAGGAATTCAAGAAATTTTTAAAATTCAAGGAATTAAAAGGATTTAAAAAATTCAGAGTATTTAAAGAACTCAGGGAATTCAAGAGTTTTAGCGAATTTAATACATTAAATAAATTCAAGAAATTCAGAAAATTCAAGGATATGGGAGATTTAAGATATTCATCGAATTCAAGAACTCTAGAGAATTCAAGGGATTCAGAGGATTCAAGGAATTAAGAGAATTGAAGGAATTTAGACAATCTAAGGGATTTCGTGAATTGGAGACATTAGGTAAATTCACGGAATTCAGCGAATTCGAAAAATTCAGAGAATTCAAAGATTTAGGAGATTCAAGATATTTATCGATTTCAAGGAAATCAAGAAATTTTGAGAATTTAAGGAATTAAAAGGATTAAAAAAATGTAGAGTATTTAAAGAACTCAGCGAATTCAAGGGATTCAGCGAATTCGAGACATTTAATAAATTCAAGGAATTCAGAGAATTCAAGGAATTGGAAAATTTAAGATATTCATCGATATTCAATTTTTTCGTCAGATCATACACTGGGTCTCATGCTTTTTCTCGGAGGTGCCTGCTGATTTTAGAATGTGTCTTTCATCTTTTGAAAGATTTAAGTGAAAGTTGTAAAATACATTTTTTTGAAAAAAAAGGTTATGCAGTCCTTTTAGTGTCATTTTTTTCGCTTATTTTTGAACTCTCCTTTTACGATTTGATAGTGATAAGCAAACAGCAAAAAATTAATTCGTTTGTTATAAATGAGAAATTAAAAAAGTTATGCAACTCTTTCTGATTTAAAATTCACTTTCTTTGGTCGTGCTCTACCGTTAATAAAATTTCTCCTCGGAGGTGGTTGCTTCTTTTAAGTTTTTCGTTGCATAGTTCGGTAGAACTAATTTATACCTCAAAAGTACTTTCTTGTTTGAAAAAATTAATTGCTATAAAGTTAGAAAGTTCGTTATTTCACCTTTAACTATATATACTCATTATCTAATTATCTATTTGTTGAACAGAATGTCCAAGATTTATGGAAAATTGGATTCACCTAATGTATGAGTATTATTTTTATCGAGAAATAATTTGCTTGTTTCTATTGGGTCCAGCATTATCAAATGTATAATCGCTCTTTGTTTTGAACTAAGGCTACCTTCATGATTCACAGGTTCGTTATTCATCCCAAAGTGTTTGAGAAAGTCCCTTGTTTTTGGCGGCATACTTGATGATATTTCTGCGAAAAGACAAATAAAATGATAAAATGATAAAAATAAATAAAAATGAATTACGAATAGTAATAGAGTAATTGGATTTTATTTCGTAGAAGTCGGATGCAGCTCCCTGGTGAAAGTTTCGAATAGGAATTAATTCCGAATCATTCCGAATTATTTCCAAATATCTATTAGAATCAATCTGAAAAAGTTGAACATTTGGTTCAATGCAAATCTATGAATAATTAATCTGACACAATCCGGTTGAATCCGAACTTCCAGCACGAAGTAATTTAAAAAATGTGTCAATGTGAATGGATCCGAATGAATTCGAACTCCTGATTATATATACTAAATATTTAATCCAATTGAATCCGATTTTGGATTGCGTTAGATTTAGTGGGATCGAAAGTCAGGTCAGGATATCCGAGTACGGCTTCATTCAGTTTGACCTTTTTTTATTGAATCGGATTGAGTCAAATTTATTTTTAAACGAATGCAATCGAACGAAATTAAAAATTTTTTTCAGATCGGTTTAGAGAGATTGGGATTAGTTTGGATTCAGATTTCGTGATGATTCGGCTTTTATTGGAATGGTCAGGACTGAATTCCTGTCCGAAACTTTTGCAACGACTATTACAAATATTTCTTCAAAATGTACTGAAATATAATTAATGTGCGTCATCTGTAAATTTTGCTTGCGAAGATCTTAAGACTTATAGAACCGCTGCAAAAATTTATAAGAAGTTTCTCTCTACTAAGAAAGTCACTTATGAAAAGCTACAGCTCGTAATTCTACACACTCATTGCCTATTATTAATGGCCTTCGGCTTAGGCCTCAAGCGTTAAACGGCTTGAACTGGTTGAACCATTTTTTTAAAGAAGGCAGCTGTCTAGCTGTGGGACTTGCTAGCTCGGAGACACTTGCAGGAAGTAAGGATCCAATATTCAAGTAACATGAAGGATTTTTAATAAATCGAGATCCTTGAGTGCGCATCCAATAAAGCTGTCTGCAAATATAGCCTCACCTGCTCTTAAGAATAGGAGTTAACTCTTACCTTTTCGCCACTACCGGTACACTGCTTTTCAACGGCCAATAACTAAGACTATTCGACACTAGAAAAAATTGAGACACATATAAGTTTATTGCTTGAGATCTCCTCTTTCCAAAGGTGCCAATGAAATTCCTCAAAAAATTTATTTATTGTCCCAAAATGCAGTTTAAACAAAAAAAAACGTGATTTTTCGTGCCTATTTTTTTGTGAACCATTTTCCAAAGCTTTTCGAGTCTGTAATTAACCTGGAATCTCACTAACGGGTGGAATAAATGTCTAAACTTTGAGAATCCATGGTTCAAAGATCGATTTTTCGTTTCAGTGTTTTCAAGATGGCGTCTTAATGGCAAAATTTTTGTGAAAACATTCATGAATTTTTTTACAATAAACGATGCGTTTTTCGAAATAAAATTCATGAATTTTTTCGAAGCGTTTTGAGCAAAATTTTGGATTTTGCATATGAACAATTTTTGCAAAATTCAAAATTTTGCTCAAAACGCTCCGGAAAAATTCAGGC
>NC_046661.1:79854827-79859747 GCF_010883055.1 Belonocnema kinseyi | reverse complement strand
ATCTCAAAAACAATTGGAACCAAATCACGTTTTTTCATGGAGTAACGAAGAAAAAGTTTGGATTGAAATCTGAAATGAAAAAAATTCTCCATAAAAAAAATTAAAAAATGTAAAAAAAATATATAAAATCCCTTAAAAATAAAAGAGACTATCGATATTCGTCGACCTTCACGTTGGAGATAGTTGGGCAACGTAAACTTTGTTTGCGGCAGACGGACGATAGATATTCATGAATCATTTTACTCTCACACGATGCTTAGAACTATGAAAATTTTTTATTGAAAAACTATGCGCTTTTCGGAAAATTTGTGAAGAATAAAAAGTTCTTGTAATCAGCCGCATGAATGTTTTCACAAAAATTTTGTCATTAAGACGCCATTTTGAAAATACTAAAACGAAAAATCGATCTTTGAACCATGGATTCTCAAAGTTTAGACATTTATTCCACCGGTTAGTAAGATTCCAGGTTAATTACAGACTCGAAAAGCTTTGGAAAATGGTTCACAAAAAAAAATAGGCACGAAAAATCACGTTTTTTTTTGCTTAAACTGCATTTTGGGATAATAAATAAATTTTTTGAGGAATTTTATTGGCACCTTTGGAAAGAGGAGATCTTAAGCAATAAACTTATATGTGTCTCAATTTTTTCTAGTGTCAAATAGTCTTAGTTAGTGGCCGTTGAAAAGCAGTGTACCGGTAGTGGCGTTTTGGCCGTTTAAGGGTTAAACAGGCACACGAAAAAAGAGGTCTTTTAAACCAGACGAGATAAACATTTATTTACGCTTTTGGGGTCGCTGAATCCGAATACGGGGTTGGTTTGACTCGGTTAGGTCATTCCTAACCTCAAAAAAATGATGAAAGTTTGAACATTTATGGAAACACCCAAAAAGCATAGAGGTTATCTGTTTTTAGGGTCGCTGGGTCGAAATTTGAAGATCATTTAACTCGGCCAGGTCGCATTCTATTCACAAACTTGAAAAGAATGAATTTAAACACCGAAAACTGTCTCTGACACACCCCACCTGCAAGGCAGCGCGCCTTTGCTGGCTTCGTTACTTCAACAAATCTGAGAACAAACCATTCTACACATCCCCTTTCGGTGCAGTTGTCTATGTACCGGAAGCTGTATACAAACAATTTATGTCGAGAACAGTTTTCAGTGTTTTAATCTTTTTACGTTATTAATGGAATGCGACCTCGCCGAGTCAAATCATCTTTTAATTTGGACTCAGCGACCCTGAAAACAAAGAACCGCTTTGCTTTCTATGTGTTTCCATAAATGTTCCAACTTTCCTCATTTTTGTTAGGTTAGGAACGGAATGCGACCTGTCCGAGTCAAACTAGCCCCGGATTCGGATTCAGCGACCCCAAAAACGTAGAAAAAGTTAATCTCGTCTAGTTCACAAGGCTCTTTTTTTCGTGTGCCTGTGTTATTGATCAGGTTACATGAAACCTGTCTTTACCATACGCTACAAAACGCTACAAGGAAAATAGAGTCCATTTTCGAAATTTCAACTGTCGTATATAAGGCTGGTCCAAAAATTTTGTTTCCGAATTTTTATGAGGACACCCTAGAATTTTGTTCAAATCCAAACAAAAATTAATGCATTCTTTTGTTTAAAAAAATTATATTTAGAGGAGGCGCAAGCCTCATAAACTCGTATTTCCCATAAGAAAAAAAGGCGCGTTTGTCAATCTTATTCAGAATCCGCAATATTATTTAAATCAAGTTGAAACTCAAAATTTCTCTTCAAAATTATAGAATTTTAGGAATTCCGAAAGTGTAGTAAATTCCATGACTTAAATGAATTTCCAGAATTTTATGCATTCCTCAAATTTCATCAATTCCAACAATTCCTCAACTTCACCAAATTCACAGACTTTATATAGTTAATAGAATTCAAGAAATTCACAGAATGCAAATTATTCGCAGAATTCAAGGAATTCACGGAATTTGGGGAATTTATTAAATTCTCAGTATTTGCGGAATTAATGAAATCCAGAAATTTACGGAATTAATAGGATTAAAGAAAAAAGATCATAGAATCCTCAGGACTCATGGATTTCATGAAATTCACGGCATTCATGAAAATCATGAAATTCTCGGAAATCATAGAAGTAAAGGAATTCGCAGAATAGAATTCAAGGTATTTACAAAAATTGCAAATTTCTCGGAATTCATGGAATTGAAGGAATTTATGGAATTCACGGAATTCTCGGAGTTCAAGGAATTCATAAAATTTTAGACATTCGCTGCAATAATAGAATTCCCTGGATTTGTGGATTTAACGAAATTGCACGGAATTGACTGTAATGACGGAATTTAAGGTATTCATTTAATTTATGCAACGTCCTACATTCATGGAATTCTTAGAATTTAAAGAATTCTCGGAATTCGTGAAATTGAATCAATTCACAAAATTTATGCGATTCACGCATTTCATGGAATTTACGAAATTAATGCAATGCAAGGAATTCATGTAATTCACAGAATTTGCGTAATTTGCGTTATTCGTGATATTAAAGGATTTTATTAAATTTAAAAAACGTACAGAACTGACAATTTGAAGGAATTTATGAAATTTAAGGAATTCATGGGATTCAAGAAAATCATGCAATTCAAAGAATTCACTAGTATCACAAAATTCAATGGATTGGTGGTATTTGCGAAATTGGTAGAATTTGTGTAATTCGCGGAATTCACGGAATTCATTGAATTCGTCAAAGTGCAAGAATTTATCAATTCCGTGAATTTCACGCTTGAATTTCATCAATGCGTTGCATTTCGTGCATTTCTTAAATGTCGTAAATTCCATGATTTCCGTGAATTCGCGAATTCCACGAATTCAGTCAATTTCATGAATCACGTGAATTCTATAAATTTCGTGAATTCCATCAATTCCTTGGATTCCATGCTACTGGACTTGGATTGTAAAATTTTTTGTTTACTTACGGATAAATTTAATAATAACGATCAAGGTTGCGACCACAGTATAAAGAATCACTCTCATTTCTTCAAAATGTAGGAAAAACTTATTAATGTATAATTTTGGGAAAATATAACTAATTAATATTCTAAAATTACGAAATATTTAGTTTTTTCTTTCTCGAGTCTTATTCGCGAATATGTTTTATTGTGGGACACCGTGGCGTTAAAAAATTGTTTTATTTTGAGAACATCAGATAAATCATGTGTAAAGTAAATTTAGATTTAATTATCAACCAGAAAAATAATTTTTAAAATAAAAAGATTAATGTTTGACTTAGGAAGACTTAATCTGAACGGAATACAATAATATGTATTTAACAAAAATGGAATAGTTCAATTTTCGTTTCCAAATTATTTTTAATCATATAGAAAGAATTTTCTACAAAAAAGTTAAATTTTCTACCCAAAAGTAGAATTTTCTACCAAAATAGCAACCTTTTTTTTAAACGAATGAATTTTAGGAAAAATATAAAACTTTTTAATCAAAAAAAGATTTTTCCTCAACCGTAAATGGAATATTTCAATTGTCAGTTGAAAAAATTAATTGCTAATCAAGAAAAGAACGAATTAAAAAGAAAAAAGTTAAACACTCGACCAAGCAAATTAGTTTTAAACAATAATGATGAATCTTCAATTAGAAAAATAATTTTTAGGTAACTCAAATTTTAACAATTTAATTTCATGAGATAGCTCATTTTGTACCGGATACTTGTATTATAAATCCAATAATATAAATTTCCTACAAGTCAGTCTAATTTTGAACCCGAAAATGTAAATTTTCAAGAAGGAAGATCATTTTCAACCTAAACAGATTAGTTTTTAAACGAGCTCTTAAATTTTTAACTGAACAAGATTTTTGTAACGTTTCTGATTAATCAACCAAAATTTTGATTATTTATAAACTATGAATAATAATTCAAATAAACATTAAAATTTATTTTTGTTCAAGATCTAATTATGTTTGTGAAAATTTCACTACATTTTTAAAAAATTGGTTTAAATATTGATTGAACAATAATTTTTTAACTGAAATTTGAATTTTTCTATTTTCGAGTCAAAATCATATGTGATTAAAAATTCATCCATTTTATATTGGACTGAAGTTTCTGACTTCATATGAGGAATTTTTTCTTTTTAATTTTCAGCTCACATATGGCCCAATAAAATAAAAAAAATGCCCAGAAACAGTTTCCCTATTTGTCGAAGCGATTCCAGCAATATAAACCCAGAAAACTCATAACTGCAAGGATATACCGTGTGTCCTATCCCAAAACGAAGAGTGGGTGACTTTTTTAACCCCCCCTATTTGAAAAGTACTATCAAGAGGTAATGAAAAAAAAATTTTAAAAACATTTTCCATTTGCAGACAACAGCCAAAATTGAGAAAAACTGCACAAAAATCGTCTTCTGGAGGATATACCGTGTGTTCTACTCCAAAAAGAAGAGAAGGTGACTTTTTTAAACCCCCTATTTGAAAGGTATTTTAAAGGGGTGATAAAAAAAATTTTTTTTTAAGATTTTCCATTTGCGGACAACAGCCAAAATTGAGAAAAACTGCACAAAAAATCGTCATGGGGAGGATATACAGTGTGTTCTACCTCAAAACGAAGAGTGGGTGACTTTTTTAACCCCCCCTATTTGAAAGGTTCTATCAAGAGGTAATGAAAAAAATTTTTTTTAAAGATTTTCCCTTTGCGGACAACAGCCAAAATTGAGAAAAACTGCACAAAAATCGTCTTGTGGAGGATATACCGTGTGTTCTACCCCAAAAAGAAGAGAAGGTGACTTTTTTCACCCCCCCTATTTGAAAGGTACTATCAAGAGGTAATGAAAAAAAATTTTTTAAAAGATTTTCCATATGCGGACGACAGCCAAAATTGAGCAAAAAAATGCATAAAAATCGTCTTGTGGAGGATATACCGTGTGTTCTA
>NC_046661.1:79783776-79854727 GCF_010883055.1 Belonocnema kinseyi | reverse complement strand
ACATTTTTAACCTCTCCTTTTCAAACGTTACTATCAAGAGGTTATGAAGAAAAATTTAAACAAAGATTTTCCATTTGCGGACGACAGCCAAAATTGAGAAAATCTACACAAAAATCGTCTTGTGGAGGATATACCGTGTGTTCTACCCCAAAAAGAAGAGGGGGTGACTTTTTTAACCCCTCCTATTCAAACGGTACTATCAAGAGGTAATGAAAAAAAATTTTTTAAAAGATTTTCCATTTGCGGACGACAGCCAAAATTGAGAAAAACTGCACAAAAATCGTCTTGTGGAGGATATACCGTGCGTTCTACCCCAAAACGAAGAGCAGGTGACTTTTTTAACCGCACCTATTCGAAAGGTATTTTATGGGGTGATGAAAAAAAAATTTTTTAAAGATTTTGCATTTGAGGACAACAGCCAAAATTGAGAAAAACTGCACAAAAAATCGTCTTGGGGAGGATATACAGTGTGTTCCACCCGAAAACAAAGAGTGGGTGACTTTTCTAACCCCCGCTATTTGAAAGGTACTATCAAGAGGTAATGAAAAAAAAAATTTTAAAAGATTTTCCATTTGCGGACGATAGACAAAATTGAGAAAAACTGCACAAAAATCGTCTCGTGGAGGATATACCGTGTGTTCTACCCCAAAAAGAAGAGGGGGTGACTTTCTTACCGCCCCCTATTCGAAAGGTATTTTTAAGAGGTAATGAAAAAAAATTGTTAAAAAACATTTTCCATTTGCGGACAACAGCCAAAATTGAGAAAAACTGCACAATAAATCGTCTTGGGTAGGATATACAATGTGTTCTACCCCAAAATGAATTGAGGGCTACTTTTTTAACCCACCCCCCTCCTATTCGAAAGGTATTTTAAAGAGGTGATGAAAAAAAATTTTTGAAAAGATTTTCCGTTTGCGGACGTCAGCCAAAATTGAGAAAACCTGCACAAAAACCGTCTTGTGGAGGATATACCGTGTGTTCTACCCCAAAAAGAAGAGGGGGTGACTTTTGACCCCCTCTATTCGAAATTTATTTTAAAGTGGTGATGAAAAAATGTTTAAAAAAAGATTTTGCATTTGAGGACAACAGCCAAGATTGAGAAAAACTGCACAAAAAATCGTCTTGGGGAGGATATACAGTGTGTTCTACCCGAAAACAAAGATTGGGTGACTTTTCTAACCCCCGCTATTTGAAAGGTACTATCAAGAGGTAATGAAACAAAAATTTTTAAAAGATTTTCCATTTGCGGACGACAGACAAAATTGAGAAAAACTGCACAAAAATCGTCTCGTGGAGGATATACCGTGTGTTCTACCCCAAAAAGAAGAGGGGGTGACTTTCTTACCGCCCCCTATTCGAAAGGTATTTTTAAGAGGTAATGAAAAAAATTTAAAAAAAAACATTTTCCATTTGCGGACAACAGCCAAAATTGAGAAAAACTGCACAAAAAATCGTCTTGGGTAGGATATACAATGTGTTCTACCCCAAAATGAATTGACGGCTACTTTTTTAACCCACCCCCCCCTCCTATTCGAAAGGTATTTTAAAGAGGTGATGAAAAAAAATTTTTTTAAAGATTTTCCGTTTGCGGACGTCAGCCAAAATTGAGAAAACCTGCACAAAAACCGTCTTGTGGAGGATATACCGTGTGTTCTACCCCAAAAAGAAGAGGGGGTGACTTTTGACCCCCTCTATTCGAAATGTATTTTAAAGAGGTGATGAAAAAATGTTTAAAAAAAGATTTTCCATTTGCGGGCAACAGCCAAAATTGAGAAAAACTGCACAAATAATCGTCTTGGGGAGGATATACAGTGTGTTCTACCCCAAAATAGTACCGTTTGAATAGGATGGGTTAAAAAAGTCACACTCTCTTCGTTTTGATGTAGAACACACTGTATATCCTTCCCATGACGATTTTTGGTGCATTTTTTCTCAATTTTGGCTATTGTTCGCAAATGGAAAAACTTTAAAAAAATTTTTTTTCATCACCTCTTTAAAATACCTTTCGAATAGGGGGGGTTAAAAAAGTCACCTCCTTTTTTTGGGGGTAGATCACACTGTATATCCTCCACAAGACAATTTTTGTGCAGTTTTTCTCAATTTTGGCTGTCGTCCGCAAAGGGAAAATCTTTTTAAATATTTTTTTTCATTACCTCTTGAAAGTACCTTTCAAATAGGGGGGGTTAAAAAAGTCACCGACTCTTCGTTTTGGGGTAGAACACACTGTATATCCTCCGCAAGACGATTTTTTGTGCAGTTTTTCTCAATTTTGTCTGTTGTCCGCAAATGGAAAATCTATTTAAAAATTTTTTTTCTTCACCTCTTTAAAACACCTTTCGAATAGGAGGGGTTGAGAAAGTCACCCCCTCTTCGTTTTGGGTTAGAACACACGGTATATCCTCCACAAGACGATTTTTGTGCAGTTTTTCTCAAGTTTGGATTTCGTCCGCAAATAGAAAATCTTTTTAACAATTTTTTTTCATTACCTCTTGATAGTAGCTTTCTAATATGGTGGGTTAAGAAAATCACCCCCCTTCGCTTTGGGGTAGAACACACGGTATGTGCTCTACCAGACGATTTTTGTGCAGTTTTTCTCAATTTTGGCTGTCGTCCGCAAATGGAAAATCTTTTTTAAAATTTTTTTTCATTACCTCTTGATAGTACCGTTTGAATAGGGGGGGGGGGTTAAAAAAGTCACCCCTCTTCTTTTTGGGGTAGAACACACGGTAGATCCTCGCCAAGACGATTTTTTGTGCAGTTTTTCTCAATTTTGGCTGTTGTCCGCAAATGGAAAATCTTTTTTAAAAATTTTTTTCATCACCCCTTTAAAATACCTTTGGAATAGGTGGGGTTAAAAAAGTCACCGTCTCTTCGTGTTGGGGTAGAACACACGGTATATCCTCCCCAAGACGATTTTTTGTGCAGTTTTTCTTAATTTTGGCTGTTGTCCGCATATAGAAAATCTTTTAAAAAATTTTTTTTCATCAACTCTTTAAAATACCTTTCGAATATGGGGGGGGGGGGGTTAAAAAATCACCCCCTCTTTGTTTTGGGTTAGGACACACGGTATATCCTTGCAGTTATGAGTTTTCTGGCTTTTTATTGCTGGAATCGCTTCGATAAATAGGGAAACTGTTTCTGGGCATTTTTTTATTATACTGGGCCAAATGTGAGCTGAAAATTAAAAAAAAAAGAATCGTCATATGACGTCAGATACTTCAGTCCAATCCATTTTATAGAAAGTGTATGCATTTTGTTGATAATTCATCTCTTCTAGCAGACAATGCTTCTTCGTTGTAAAAAATTGATATCTTTGATTGAAAATTTAATTACTTGGTTGAATTTCTAACTATTTTGTTGAAAATTCTTTTTTGTATTAGTTGAGAATTAATTCTTATTAATGAAAATCTAATTATTCTATTTTCGTTTAAAACTTTGTTCTTTCAAGATTCAGAATCTTCGTGGACAATTCAACGATTTGTTTGTCAATTAACACTTTTGTTGGAATTTTATTTTTTAAATGAAAATTCAATTTCTTTGTGGAAAACTGGTCCTTTCGGCTATAGGTTTTACAATTTAGCATAAAGTTACAGTATTCGGTAGAAAATCAACCCTGTAAAAATAAATCTTTTTTGTTAGAATTCACTTTGTAAAATAAAAATTACTTGGATTTAGCTGGCTGAAAAATTTTTTTTTATGAAAAGTAAGCTTTTTATCTGAGTATTGTTAAGTTTATCTATTCTGGTCAAAAATTGAACTGATTTGTTAAAAAATTAACCTTTTTCAATTAAAATTTATCTCGAACTGTTAAAAAAATCTTATTTTTTGCTTGCAAATTGAACGATTTGCTAAAAAGTTCAACTATTTTTTTTTTAATTTACAGGATAGAAATATAATTTTTCTCATTTTTATAATATGAGATAAACTCTTCTATACACGAGGGCTTCGAAAATCTGATTTTGAAAATAATTGATTATAATTTAATAAACTTATCTGATAAGCATGCCTCAAAAATATGTCGGATTACTATACGTATTATTTTTTTAAATAGATTAAAAATGTAGTCCTAATAGTAAGACATGAAAGATTTAATTTTTTAAAATTTTTCAAAAAAATTCTAGGAAGGGGGGTAGAAGGGTGAACTAACTTAAAATTATTTTCGTTTACAAAAGAATGTCCAAACAGTAGTAAAATCAGGCCAAAAAATTTAAAGAAAGTTATACGTAGCTCGCGATAATTAAATCAAGTTTACGCGTTTTTGAATTTTCACGTAAACTTATTTTCTACAGGGTAACCACCCTCAAACACATTTTATTATGTTTCTCGAAAATAAAGCAACCTTGAAAAAATGAGAAAAAAGTTCGTAAAATGAGAAATCCAAAATATGATATTTTAACATTTTTTCGAAAAAGTTTTAGGGGCGCGATCTACCCCAAATAATTTTTGATTAGAAAAAAAATGGCCGAACAGGAATATCATATTTTGGATCTCTCATTATAGGGAATAACTTTACATAACTTTTTCCAAAATTTTTGGCCCGTATTTGTTCATATTGGGGTAATCAAAAATAAATTGGGGTGCTTTACCCCCTAAAAATTTATCGGGAATTTCTTAAATATCATATTTTGGATCTCTCCTTGTACGGAAATTTTTCTAAATGGTTTTCTTTTGAAAAGCCTTTTAATTTTAGAGAAACATTACAAAATATACTTAAGGGTAGTTACCCTCGATGAAAATTTTGTTCATGAAAATGTAAAAACAGGTCAACTTTATTTAATTATCGCGAGCAATCTAACTTTTTGTTCAAATTTTTTAGACCAAATTTAGTCCTTTTTGGTAATTTTGTGTGTATTTAAAAATAATGTTGGGGTAGTTCATCCCTCTTAAAATTGTTTGAAAAAAATTTTCAATATTAGTTTTAAGATCTCTCATTGTACAGAAATTTTTCTATTTGGTTTTGTTTTAAAAAGCTAATCTGTTTCATAGAAATAGATTTACTCGTGTTTGAAAATTTGTTGTTTGATCAAATATAATTTAATGATAGTACAGCCCATGAAAATTGTAAAAAAATAATCTTCATCTGCAAACGAATTTTTTCATTCATAGAAATAAATAAATCAATAATTAAAAAATATTTTCAAATTTTTCGAAAAGTTTTTAGGGCATGGGTGGGGTGTTGCAATACCCCTGGATTATTTTTCATTATACAAAAATTGCCAAATGGTAATAAAATTAAAATTAAAAATGCAAAAATGTTGTTTGCGATAATTAAGTAAAGTTTACGTGTTTTTGAATTTTCACGTAAAGTTATTTTCTAGTGAATAACTATCCTTAAGTAAATTTTGTTATTTTTCTATAAAATACAGCACCTTTAAAAAAAACAAATAAGAAAAATTTCTGTACAATGAGAGATCGAAAATTTAATATTTTAGAATTTTTCGAAAAACTCTGAGGGGGTGATCTACCCCAAAAAAATTTTTAATTATATAATAAATTTCCAAAAAAGCATATCATATTTTAGATCTTTCGTTGTAAGGGAATTTTTTTGATTGGGTTTGAATCAAAAAGTTGCTTTATTTTAAATAAACATAATAAAATGTACTTAAGTGTAGTTAGTTACCCTCTAGAAAATCATTTTTCATTAAAATTCAAAAACTCTTAAAGTTTATTTAATTATCATGAGAAACAAACATTTTTTCCAAATTTTTTGCCAGGATTTACATACGTTTGAAAATATTTTATGTAATTAAAAATAGTTTTTGATAGTTTATTCCCCTACAATTTTTTTAAGAAATGTAAAATACTCACATCTTTCATATCTCACTACAAAAAGATTGTCCTGAACGGTTTTCTTTTAAGAAACTGATTAATTTTGGAGAAACATGAAAAAATCTACTTAAGGGTAGTTAGTTACCCGTAAACAATTATTTTTTTATATATACGAAAACAGGTTCACTTTATTTCATTCTTGCGAGCAGCATGTATTTTTTCTACATTTTTTGCCTGGATTTACTCCTGTTTTCCAATTTTTTGTGTAATTAAAAATAATTCCGGGGTAGTTCACCCCCTTGAAATCTTTCAACTAATTTTAAAATATCATTTTGTGGATCCTTCGTTGTATAAAAATGTTTCTAATTGATTTTGTTTATGAAATCTGATTTATTTTATAGAAAAATAATAAAATGTACTTAAGGGTGGTTAGTTACCCTGTAGAAAATTATTTTTCATCAACATTGAAAAACGCTTAAATTTTATTTAATTATTGCGAGAAACAAATATTTTTTCCAATTTTTTGCCTGGATTTACTTACGTCTGAAATTTTGTGTGTTATTAAAAATTATATAGGGTAGTTTATCCCCTAAACATTTTTCTACAAATTTTTAAAACTCACATCTTTCATATCTCACTATTAAAATAATTTTCTTAATAGTCTTGTTTTAAAAAACAGCTTTATTTTTTAGAAAAATGCTCAAATGTACTTAAGGGTAGTTAGTTACCCGCCAGAAAATGATTATGAATGAAAATGCAAAAACAGGTGAAATTTACTTAATTCTTGCGAGCAGCGTGTATTTTTCAGATTTTTGACCTGGATTTACTCCTGTTTTCCAATTTTTTGTATGATTAAAAATAATTTCGGGGTAGTGCGCCCCTAAAAATCTTTCAACAAATTTTTAAATATCAGTTTTTGGATCCTTCGTTGCAGAAAAAATTTTCTCCAATTTTTTGCCTGGATTTACTTACGTTTGAACATTTTGTGTGTAATTAAAAATAATTTCGGGGTAGTTCACCCACCTTTATTTTTTTTATTTTTAGCTTAAGAGTTGTTACCCTCTAAACAATGATTTCCCGCGAAAATGAAAAAACACATAAATTTTATTGAATTTCCTGTGCATAAATTTACTGATGTTTGGCAATTTTTTGTATAATCAAAATTTATTTTGGCGTGGTTCGTGCCCCTAAAAATGGTTTTTTAAATTTTATTTAATTTTCGCGAGCAAAATTTTTTTTATCCATATTTTTAGCATGAATTTATTACTGTTTGGCAATTTTTTGTGTAATCAAACATTATTTTGGGGTGGTACGATCCCCTAAAAATTAGCCATGAAACTTTCAAAAAGAATATTTTGGATCTTTTATTGTACGGAAATTTCCATAACTGACTTTTTTTAAAAAAGCTTCTTTATTTTAGAGAAAGATACTGAAATGTACTTAAGGGTGGTTAACCCCTAGAATATAATTTTTCGTGTTAATGCAAAAATACGTAAAACTTTATTTAATTATGGTGAGAACCTAATATTTTTTTCACATTTTTTTGGTTTGATTTACTCCTGTTTGGCAATTTTTTGTGTAATCGAAAGCGATTTTGGGGTAGTTTGCGCCTAATGAGAATTTTTCGAAAAATTTAAAAATAACTTATTGGATCTCTTAATATACGGATATTTTCTCCATGAATTTTGTTTGAAAAAACGTAGTTATTTTATAAAAATATAATAAAAAGTACTTAAGGGCGGTTACCCCCTAGAAATTGATTTTTAGTGAAAATTAAAGAACACGTAAACTTTATCATATTATATAAAATATCATTTTTTGAACCTCTCATTGTACGGAAATTTTTATATTTTTTTTTGTTTTAAAAAACTAGCCTATTTTAGAGAAATGTAGCAAAATGTACTTAAGGGTAGTTACCCTTTAGAAAATAATTTTTTGTGAAAATAGAAAACAACGTAACCTTTATTTAACTATAGTAATTAGCAACCAACTGGTATTTTTCTGAGTGAGAAAAATGTTCTTCAGTTATTGAGATTGCACAAAAATTTCAAATATGAAAATTTTTTTATTGAAGTAATTTGTACTGCAAAAATAGGAATATTCCTCTGTGCATAAGCTTAGATTTTTTTAACCTAAAAATTATCTATTCTTCAAGGTTTAATTATTATGAATTTCAAGTGCATATAATTAAAGCCTTGGCAAAATAAATATTACTTAAATGATGTGCTACTTCCAATTAGTAATGAAATGTAAATGATTATTTAAAATTTAAAATTAACAAATAACAAATGTTTTAATTTTTATTATAGGTGATTTAAATACTAGAGTAGTTTTGTGTCAATAAAGTGTACAAAAGTAGATTAGGTGTGTGAATAAGTATATTTTCCATATCATACTCATTCCTTCAATAATAAGTAATTAACAATTAGTATTTTTCCACTCTTCGTTAATTAAATATTATAAATAACACAGGCACACAAAAAAAGTCAAAGTCCACGGAGGCGTCCTTTGGGGTTCTATGGTTTTTGGGACGCTGATTTCGAATCGTTTGTCGGTTTTTAAAGATCAGATCGCTTTCAAGGTCAATTGAAGGTCAAATAAAAAAATATTGCTGAAAAAATCTGAAAAAATTCAGACATAGGTTTTTTGGCACGCTGAATCCGAATCCGGTGTCGGTTGACCTCAATTAGTTCAAGATCCAGGTCATTTGAAGATCAAACCAACGAAATAACCTCAAAAAAATCTGTAAAAATTTATATATATGTTTCGAGGGTCGCTCAATACAAATCCAAGGTTGATTTGATCATAGCTGGTTATCTGAAGGTCATCTTAGGTCATTTGAAGGTCGAATTCGGAAAAAAGGCTAAAAAATACTGAAAAAATTCAAATGTAGGTTCTTGAGCATGCTTAATCCGAATCTAGTGTCGGTTGAGCTTCATGTTTTCAAGGTCAAGGTCATTTGAAGGTCAAATCAATGAAGTACTGTTAAAAAAAGGTTTAAAAAAATTAATTTAGAATCATCTTTAGCTTTTCGTCTATATAGAAACTGGAAATATTAATTTATCTTTATCAGCATTAGCTGCTGTGAATTTCTCGAAAGTAAGGCAGTGTACTTTCTTATCAATATTAGCTGCTGTAGATTTCTTGAAAGAGAAAGCTTTGTACCCATAAGAATGGTATATCTTTAAAAAGGAAGTGGGTTCTTTTTGCCTTAATATGGTAAAAAATACATTTTTTATAAATGTCCACATGTATTTGCGGTTATGAGTGAACGTTTGCGTGTGTGCATGTGTGGATCTGCGGATGCACGGATGTGTGGATGTGCGGATGTCTAGATGTTTCGATGTATGTAATCGATTCTTTTTCACCTGTTGCCTCGACTAGTCGTGTGACCATGACAACTGCCCCGTATGGGGATGTGTAGAATGATTCGCTCATACGCTAGTCGGGGTACCGATGTCAGTGGAAGTGCACTGCCCTGGAGAGGATCCCTGTCGAGCGGGCTTATATAGAAAAATATGAAAAATTTAAACAAACCTTCAACCTCATCTTCTAAACACATGTGCCCAAAAGATGTTAACGCATTTTGTTTCAATTGTGGAACATTTATTCCGAACAAAAACGATCGACGATCGTTCAACGAAAATTTTCGGAATGTATACAAAGAATGCTTTAATTCAGAAATAGTTTCGGGAGATTGGGCTTCTGAGAGTAATTTCAATAACTGCCGCAAAATGCTATCTATTTGGAAAAAAAACTAAAGACGATTCTAAATTGATCTTCATTAAACCCGCAGAATGGAATGAGCCATCCAAAGAAGATGATTGTTATTTCTGTAAAACCGATATCTGTGGGTATAATAAAAAAAATTTACATAATCTTAAATACGCCCAGGTAGGATCAGTAAAAAAAGCCGTTAAGAGAACTCAAACGATTGATGAGGCTGATGTTGATAGTATAGAAAATTTATCAATTGAATCTAAAGATGATTATGATGATGATGACAGAAGCACTAAGACCGAAAGCTCTGTGAAAGCAGTGAAAGCTCTGATGAAGTTTATAAACCAGGTGGAGTAAGCAATAGAATTGCTGAAAAATTTACACAGTCCGAACTTAATGATCTCGTAAGATATTTGGGACTACCTAAAGATGCTGCGGAACATTTAGCTTCAATTTTAAAAAGTAAAAATTTATTAGAAAAAGGTACAAAAGTAACGTTTTATACAAAAAGAAATGAGAGTTTTGAGCAGTATATTGAAGAAAAAGTCTTTGATGAAGAAAAATTAGTGTACTATTCAAATGTTAAAGGACTGATGGAAGAACTTAAGCCAAATACTTATAAAGATGATGATTGGAGACTGTTTATGGACTCATCAAAAAGAAGCTTAAAAGCTGTAATACTTCACAACACAAATCAATATGCGGCAGTACCTGTCGCACACTCTACGGCAATGAAAGAATCCTTCACTACTCTTAAAAAATTTCTAGAGGCCATTAAACACAAAACATATAATTAGCTTATATGTGGTTATTTGAAAGTTTCAGGTATGTTGCTAGGACAGCAGTCTGGATTTACAAAGAATCCGTTTTTCTTGTGCCTTTTGGATAGTAGAGATCACGAAAAACATTACACGAATCATCAGTGGGCTGAAAGGAAATTACTTGAAATAGGAAAAGGAAATATCATTGAATCGGACCTGGTTGATCCAAGAAAAGTATTGATTCCTCCAATACATATTAAATTAGGGGCCATGAAGCAATTTGTGAAAGCCTTAGATGCAAATAGTCGATGTTTTAAATACTTGGAAAAGAAGGTTCAATATAAATCTGATGCCAAGTTGAAAGAAGGGATTTTTGATGATCCAGAAATAAGGAGACTTTTACAAGATGATAAATTTCCAGCGACAGTGACAAAAATTCAAAGGGATGCATGGCTCAGTTTTAAGGAAGTTGTGAAAAACTTTTTAGGAAATAAAAGAAGTGAAAATTCTAAAGTTATAGTAGCCGAAATGATTAAGTACTTTGGAAAAATGGGGTGCCTGATGTCATACAAATTGCACTTCCCGCATAATCACCTGGATCGATTCCCAGAGAATTGTGGCGATTACAGTGAAGAGCAAGGAGAGCTATGATGGCTGATTACTGCTGGTCACTGAAAAGAGAGTGTAAAACTACAGGCAAAAAGCGAAAAAACCGTTACGTCGATCATTTGATAGCAAGAGAGTACGGTATGAGCGGAAAACATGAACACAAGTTGATACGAAAAAATATGTCTATAATAATTGTTTATGAGGGATTGTTAATTTTTTGATCTTATTATGAGCTTTTACGTGAATTGATGAAGGTCTATCAAACTCGATATATGGATTGTTATTTTCATATTTCAATGACCTTGAAAATACTAGATATGGTCAAAATGACCTAAGATTTAGATTCTACGACTCTTAAAACTTATATATAAATTTTTACAAATTTTTTTGAGATTATTTTGTTAGTTTGACCTTCAAATGACCTTGATTTTCAACTAATGAAGGTCAACCGACAACGGATTCGGATTCAGCATGCTAAAAAACCTATGTCTGAATTTTTTCAGATTTTTTCAGCAATATTTTCTTCATTTGTCCTTCAAATGACCTTGAAAGCGATCTGATCTGGAAAAACCGACAAACGATTCGGAATCAGAGACCAAAAAACATAGAACCACAAATCACCAATCTTTATTTGTACATATTTCTCTATGTGAATTAGTTAAATTTTATTTTTAATTATTAAATTTTCACTAATTTGGATTCTGAAGGATGACCGGAAAGCTCTGGTCCATATTGTTTCTTCTCTGTAATGCAAATAAAACTATTCTTTTTAATCCGGTATTTCCAGAACAATTCAAACAAAAATTTTTTTCTTTTTAATGGATACAGGGGATTTTTTCTAACGAAATAAGGAATTTCAGTAACATGTTTGAAAGCAAAACCATTTCTTCCTAAGTTTGCTAAAAAAAAAGGGTCTTCTTCCATCTTTCTATATTTTGCGTTTTACAATATTTGAATTTTTGTTGGTGTGGGTTTAAAAAAACGGTAACACCCAATCAGAATCAAAAAGACAACTTTTTTGATTGCATCTTGTGCATTTTATTGTGTTCAAGAAAAGGCTTTTTATAAAGTAAAAAATTTTTTTGATTTTATTTTAAATATAGGTCTGTTAATAAAATTTCCCTACAAAATATTTTAATTAAAATCTACAAAAAATGCAAAAAAAAGAATCAAATTTCAAATTTCATTAGTTTAAAGAAAATTTGTGAAAAAATCGTAATTATTTTACATTTTTATTTTATAATTGACATTTTTACATTTAACGTTTTCGAATCATCATAATTATAATTATAAAAAATTTAATTTTCCTAAGATCGAAAGCTGTTGCTTTCAAAACGAGTAATTTTATTTAATCATTTGTGAAGTAAAAATATAACTGTTTTTCAGTTTGATATTTCAAATTTTTTTGACATCTTATTATTGTAAATAGAATAACAATGACAATGCAAAAGGAAAAAGATTAAAAACCCGGAATCTAAACAAAAATGTCTAAAGTTAACATTTTTGTTGATAGTACAGATTCCTTGCAAAATCGTATGATTTTTGTGTTCACGATAATTAAAAATTTTTCCTAATGACTAGTTATAAAAATAAAAAAACTCACAAAAATTTTTTAATCAATTTGTTGTTAGAAATAAAAAATTCATTGAAAAATTTGTGCTCCATCTCTAACCATCATCTGAACGAGTTTTAACTAATTTTTCACTATTTTAGAAAATAATTCTCTAAACAAGGAAGAAAAGAAATCCACAAAACAGTTCAACTTTAAGCATAAGAGATAATGTTTCAATTAAAATAAAGAATTTTTAAAAGTAAAATAAATAATTGATCGCAAATAACATATTTGGTTAAATTTTCATGAAAAAATTAATTTTTGACGAAAACTAAAACAAGGATCAACAAAATAGTTGAATTTTCAAAAAAAGATGAATCTTTAACCAAAACTAGGAAGTTTTAATTGCCTTATTCAACATTTAGGCAAGTAGATGAATTTTTGTCTGAAAAAGATTAATAATAATTTAAAATTCAACCAAAAAAGATGAATTTTTAACCAAATTGTTTAATCCTCAACCAAAAATAAATTTTTTTAACAAAATACATGAATTTTCAAACAAAAAGTATAATTATTAAACCAAAAAAGATCGATTTTTAACAAGGAATATCATTCTAAAAAATACAAAAAAAAATTATTTTCTTAAAAAAAAGATAAATTTTTCCCCAAGAATGAAAAAAATACATTTTTGGTTGAAAAAATCTATTTTTAAGCATAATTATAAATTTTTAATTAAAAAGTTGAATTTTTAACCTAAGAAATTCAACTAATTGAATGGATTAAAAAATGTATTATTCCATATTTAACTACGATAGTAGAATTTTAAAGGAACAGGATTAATATTCTATCAAAAATAAAATGAAATTTAAAAAAAATTGTTCAATTTTTTAATCGAAAAAATTCAGTTGTAGGAAAGTAGTTCAACTTTTAAACAAGCAGTTCAATTTTCGTCAAAAAAAGATTCTTAATTATTTTCATTTTTATTTATAATTAAATTTTCATCAAAATGGTAGAATTTTTAACTGAATCAATAGAAAACCTTTCAACGAATAAAAAATTGTTGAAAGAATTTCTAAACAATATGATCAAATATGTAAAAGAATGATATCCGTCTTTTTTATACTTTCGACCTATTTCGTTTAATTAATATGAGCTTTTCCGTGCAAATACTGTCCTTCGCTAAGGCCTAAATTATTGTTTAAATTGTCACATCAATTTTCATGAATTTAATGAAAAATGTTTTTTTTTTTCCTAGAAACTGGCTTACAAAAAATAAATATCTCAGATGGTTAGGTTACACGTCTATTTTAAACTACTAGATAACGACGAAGGTATATATAAACCTACTGCCATATTCTTGATTAACACAGAAATCAACTTTTTTTTGTACTTGGGAAAAATGAAGACCGTTTATATGCTGGTCTTTAATTTAGTGATGATCCTTGATTTTATTGGTAAATATAAGAAAAATACATCTTTAATTTTAAATAATTTTTTTAACTTTCAACTTGGATAAACCTCTTTTGCCAAAAAAAAACGCGTTTCAATTTGGCGAGTGCCGTATGTGACGTGGAACGAAGAAACTAGCCTGAGGGCTGACTGCAGTGAAGGGTTACTCACTGAGAAGTTTCAGTTTGCTTCTGAGATTTAGCAGTGACCAACCCCTTGCTGTGGTCAGCCCTAAGGCTAATTTTTCGTTTCGTGTCACAGGCTAAGTACAGCGAGGGGATTGTTACTGAGAAGTCTCAGATTCATCTTTCCTAGTTAAAAATTAAAACTTTTGTTAGAAAATATATTTGTTTTGTTGAAAATTCCTCTTTTCGTTTAAAATATTAATTTTAATTGTTGAAAATTTATCTTGGTTGAGGATTCCGCTATTTGTTTGAAGATTCATGTTTGTTGTTGTTGATAATTAGGCTATTTGTTTAAAGTAAGTGTTTTTATGTTGAAAACTTATCTGTTAATAAAAATATAAATTATTTTTTAACGTTTATATACAGAAATTCAAATACACAAAAGTAGAAATTATCTTTTTAAGTGAAAATTCAACTATTTATTAGAAAATATGCCTTTTCTGGTTAAAAATCAAAATTTCTGGTTAAAGAATCATCTTTCTGGTACAAAAATCAACTATTTGGTTTATTGTTTTTCTATTTTGTTTGAAAATGTTTTTTTTTGTTTTGTCTTTTTACAGATTCATAATGTTCCTAAAAACTTCATTGCTTAGGTTGAAAATTTAATTATTTTTAGGACATTTTTCTGTTTTGTAGAAAATTAATTGTTTTTCTAAAAGTAAAACTATTCAAATTTCGGTTTGAGATTGTATATTCTCCATTAAAAATTGATCTTTGCTATTCGAAAACTTAAATATTTGATTGCAAATCTATGTCTTTTTTTGAAAATTTTTCTTTTTTCGGTTAGAACGGGCTAACTAAAGTGAGGGATTAGTTACTAAGAAGTCTCAGATTGATCTTTCCTGGTTGAAAATTCAACTTTTTAGTAAAAAGTGTATGTGTTTTGTTAAGAATTCCTCTTTTTGGTTATAAAATTATTCTTGATTGGTGAACATGTATTTTTGTTCAGGATCAAGCTATCTGGTTAAAAATTCGTTGTTTGTTTTTTGTCAAAAATTTATTTATTAATAAAAATAAAAATTATTATTTAACTTTATTATACAAAAATTCAACTACTCAAAAGTAGAAATACTTTTTCAAAATTTAATTTTTTTATATGAGAATTATTTTTTTTTATAATTTTAATATTCCATTTTTGGTTACTAATTTATCGTTTTAAATGAAAATTTAACTATTTGTCAGAGAATATGTCTTTTCTGGTAAAAAATTAAACTTTTTGCCTAAAAAATCATCATTTTGGTACACAATTCAACTATTTGGTTTATTGTTAAACTCTTTTATTTGAAATTCAACTTTATTACTACTGGTTGAAGATTCAACTTTTTGGTAGAAAATTTATTTTTGTAGTTTAAAATTCCTCTTTTTGGTTAGAAAAATAATTTTGATTATTGAAAATTTATCTGGGTTGAGAATTAAGCTATTTAGTTGAAAATTCGTGTTTATTGTTGTGAAAAATTCATTTATCAAGGAAAATACACATTATTATTAAACTTTTTATACATAAACTCAATCACTCAAATGTGGAAATACAGTCTCAAACTTGAGCTTTTTGGTTATAAATTAATTTTTTTTATAATGATTATTTCAGTATTCCTTTTTTGTTACAAATTTATCTCTTTTATGTAAAAACTCAACTATTTGTTTACAAATTTATCTTTTTGAGTGAAAATTCAACTAATTATTAGAAGATGCGTATATTCTGGTCAAAAATGAAACTTTATGGTTAGAAAATCATCTTTTTAGAACACATTTCAACTATTTGGTTAATTGTTGAACTCTGTGTTTTCAAATTGTTCTTTTTCTTTTTAAATATTCATAATGTTACTTAAAACTTCATTTCTTTGGTTAAAAATTTAACTATTTTTTGACATTTTTTTTGTAGAAAATTACTTGTTTTTCTAAAAGTACAACTAATCCAATTTTAGTTTACGAATTGACATTCCTAATTAAAAATTGAACTACGCTGTTTGAAAATTTAACTATTTGGTTAGAAAATTCACGTATTTTTTGGAAAATGGGTCTTTATTGTTAGAAAATTGATCTTGATTGTTGAGAATTCATCTTTGTTAAAGATTAAGCTGCTTAGATGTAAATTTGTTGTTTTTTTTTTTTATTAAAAAATTATTTATCAATGCGTCTTCTATAGGAAACAATGAAACTTTCTAGTTAAAAAATCATCTTTTTGGTACTAAATTCAACTATTCGGTTCATTGTTTAACTCTTTTGTTTAAAATGTTTTTTTTTTGTAAGGATTCATAATGTTCCTTAAAACTTCCTTTTAAGCTTAAAAATTTAAGTATTTTTTTGTAATTTTTTTCTGTTTTGTAGAAATGTGTTTTTCTAAATTAAAACTATTCCAATTTTGATTTGAGAATTAAGACTCTCAATTGAAAGTTGATTTTTGCTAATTAAAAATTCAATTATTTGGCAGAAAATACATGTATTTTTATGCCTTTTAGGTTAGAACGGGCTAACCAAAGTGAGGGGTTAATCACTGTGAAGTCTCAGTTGGCTTCTGAGATTTAGCAGTGACTAACCCATCGCTATAGCCAGCCCTGTTGCTGTTTTATTCGTTTCGCGTTACGGTCTAACTATAGCGACGGGTTAGTCACTGAGCAGTCTCAGATTGATATTTACAAGTTGAAAATTCGACTTTTTGGTAAAAAATTTATTTGGTTTGTTGAAAGTTTATCTTTTTCGTTAGAAAGTTAATCTTGATTGTTGAAAATTCATCTTGGTTGAGAATTAAGCAATTTGATAAAAAATTCTTTTTTTTTGTTAAAAATCCATTTAGCAATAAAAATAAAAATTGTCATTCAACTTTTTTATAAAGAAACTCAACTAAACAAAAGTGAAAATACTTTGTCAAACTTCATTTTTCTGTCAAAAATTAATTTTTTTTAATGATAATTTCAATGTTCCATTTTTTGTTACAAATTTACCTTCTTTGTATGAAAACTAATTTATTTTTTAATAAATTTATCCTTTTAAGTGAAAATTCAACATTTTATTACAAAATACGTCTTTTCTGTTAAAAAATGAAACTTTCTGCTTAAAAAATCATATTTTTGGTACAAAACTCAATTCATTTGGTTAATTGATTAACTCTTTTGTTTAAAATTGTTAATTTTCTTTTTAAAGATTTATAATGTTTCTTAAAACATCATTTCCTAGGTTAAAAAGTTATCTATTTTGGATATTTTTTCTGTTTTGTGGAAAACTAATTTTTTTTCTTAATGTACAACTATTACAATTTCAGTTTAAGATTTGATATTCTCAATTAAAACTTGAAATTAATTAGTTAAGAATTTTTTACTTAAAATCAATTTTTTAAGCAAAAAATTTTACTTTTCCATTTTTGGTTTACAAAATTGTTCAAAACTTAATTATTTTTTACATTTCTTCTATTTGGTTTAAAAATTAATCTTCTTCGGTTGTAGAGAAATCGCTTTTTTAAGACTGGCTTCTTCGTTCCGCGTCACAAAGGGCAGGTGCCCAATTTAAAATTCTTCCGGGATACAATATCTCGATTTGAGAGGAAAAATAATTTCAAATACAAAAATAAAAATTTCGAAAAACTAATTATTTTTCGAAATTATTTGTTTACGTTATAAGGTAATGTGAACCTCGTTTTTCTAAGAATCTTAAAAAAAGATCAAAAAGATTTTTGAAAATTTCCAAAATTTTAAATCAATATTGTTTTAAAATGTTCAACTTTGACCAGATCTATAATTTTTCAAACAAAAAAGATGACTACTCAGATAATTCAAAATACGTGCAAATTTGATCGTTCTTGATTTCTTTAACATTTGTACTTTCGTTTGTAATAATTTTTATTCTCAACTGCTATAAAAAATGTGTCATTTTAATAAATTAAAATTTTTGAAATTCATAATATGCATTTATATTAGAATAGCTGTATTTTTATTCTCTTGTTTTTATATTTTCAAAAAAAGTGCGCATCCAATAAAAAACGAACATTCAATTGTACTCTGTCTCTTTTTTTCAAAAAAATTATTTGTTTATTTTTAATGTTCTCTTTTAAGATTTAAAGAAACAACCGCACCCTACTAAAAAATAATTCTTACAAAATCTGAAGATCTTATTCAGATAAACAGCTTTTGTCTATTAATTTATTTTCTCAGCTAGTGTCGTTCTGCAAAGTTTTTCTTACAACTTTTGGTCTTATTTTTTACGAAATCTGTGCGTTTGTTCAAAAATTTAACTATGTGTTTGAAAATTACTTTTTCTTTTTTGAAAAATCATTTTTTTGGGTTAAAGAATTAAACAGTTTAGTAGAAAATTGCTTTATTTTGAAAATTATTTAATCTTTTTAGGAACTTTTTTTAATTTAAAATGAACGAACAATCTGAAATTTTTTAATTTTCTCAAGAATCTTAGAAAATTTGTGTTAATAAAACCATGAAAACAAATAAAAAATAAAGCAAAAAAAAAAGTTATTAGAAATTTTCATTTTGTATTCAACATTTTTTTTCTACGGTGCCACTCCGTTAATCTCAAAAATATTATTATTATTACCATGAAAATTTGTGTTCTAGAATAAATAGTAATTTTAATTGCATTTATTAATCTTTATGATTAATATAAAATCACTCTTTTTGACCCTTTTTAAATTATAAGGTTTTTTTTCTCGGCGAAATATAATTTTCAAGCTTAGAATGACTGGTATCGGCTAGAAGAAGAATGTTCTAAATAAAATAATTTTAAATTTTGAATTTGTTTATGAGTATTTTAAAAATAGTGATAATTATTTTATTGAATAGAAATCCATTGTATTAGGATTCTTGAGGTAAAAAGAAATGACTGCCTAAAAATAAAAAAATTCTTTCTTAGGAATTGCGATATGTCTAATTATTTATAAAAGTTGTTTATAACGATTAAAATTATTATTGTAAGCCAATCTGCAGTGAAAGGTATTATTTTTTTTGTATGAAAAGGAATTATTCCGTAGGAAATAATAATTTTTTTATTATCGGTGCAGAAATTAATTCTACGACATTAAAATAAAAAAATTTCCAAAATTAAATGAAGTTGAATCCGCTTCTGTTAAATTTATTTTATTAGACGCTTCGAAAAATGTTTTGCTTTAAGTCCAAGGTTTTTCTTAAAAAATCGTCCTTTCAAAATCTTACGTTCAACTCATGGCCAATCTTTTTTTTTTGTTCCTAAAAATGTCAACAAAATTTAAAAATCAAGATTATATTATAATCTTCAAATTCTGGCCAAGGAGAATAATAAATATCAGGAGATTGTTAAATAATCATACGAAATGTTTCACATACAATATCAATTTCTGTGAAGCTAAAAATAAAAGATTCTTTACGTCATTTCATTTTTTATCGTAATCGTTCTCTGTTAAAATAATTATTTTTATCGAATTTCCAACTGTCGGAAAAAAAATTTTGTTTTCTATTTTGTTGGTTCAACTTCAAATATATTTAATTTTCAACAAATAAAAGAAATTATTTTTAATCAAACAGTTGCGTTTACAAGCATTAATTGAATTTTCAAACTAAAGTGAGCAGAATTTTGTAAACAAAAAATAGGAGACTTTTGAATGAAATTATTAAATTTTTTATAATACAGTTCAATTCTCAATTAAATTTATGGATAAAAAAGGGAATTTTTAAGAATCAAATTCAAAATTCAGCCAACTTATAAAATTTTAAAAACCAGAGACAAAGTTTTTATAAAACAGATGAATTGTCTATCAGAAAATATTACTTCTCAAGTCTCAATCAAGCTCTTTTAGATAATCTCTTTTTAATTAAAAATGCAACTGTTTGTTTCAAATTTATGCTTTTTTCTTTAAGAATTCTATTCTTTAGTTTAGAATTTTTTTGTATTTAACTGTTTTTAATTTTTAATTATAATCCTTGTTAGTTTTAAATATTGATTTTTTTTAATTAACCTTTGTTCATTGAAAATCCAATTTCTTAGTTGAATGTTTAGTTTCTTTGTTGAAAATTCAGCTTTTTTTGAATAAAGAATCATCATTTTAGTTTCAAATTCAACTATTTTGTTGAAAATTCAATTCGGTTTTCGAGAATTCAACCATTTGTTTAGAAATTCAATTCGTTTATAAAAAATTCAACTATTTTGTTAAATTTCATATTTTTGGTGGAAACTGTAACTGTTTTATTGATTATTTGTCTTTTTGTGTCCCTTTTACTTCAAAATTTTCCAATTTGAGTATAAATGCTACTGTTAAGCTAATAATTAAACATTTAATTATTTTGTTTTAAAAGTTATTCAATTGTTTAAATTAAACTATTTGCTGTCATTTTTAATATTATCGATCAATAGCAAATTATTGGCAAATATTTAAAGTAAGAAAAATTTCCTTGGACCTACAAATTATTAATATAATTTTATAACAGTCACATAATTAATTTTTTTAATGAATATTGCTGGTTCATTTTTATGTGAAAGATAATTTCCGAATTAATTGGAGTATAAAAAAAATTAGTTGAATTCTTTATGCAATAACCATTTTTAATTTGAGATATAGTAAATTAATAATTTTATAAAGTGTAGATTGAAATGTTTGATCATGAATCATCAATTCTCGGCTAGTATATATAATAGCTAACTGAATTGAAAAAAATCATTTGATTTTACAAGATTTTGAAAAAGTTGATTCTTCCTTGGTTTTTTTACTTCAAAGGTTATGAGGCTCGTTATTATTGGCACTATTATCATCTTTATGATTTACATTAATTTTGTTAGTGAGTATAATAATAATTTTGTTACGTAATTTTTAAAACGGATTTCAACTTCAATTAAATTTTTTTAATCAAAAAGGTAAAACACAAATTAAAAAACCATAATTACGTAGTAAATAAAACTTAATTATATATTTATTATTTTGTTTAATGTAATAAGGTGCACAATCGACACAATTTAAAAAAAATGCATGGATATTCAGAACATTTAAAAATAATAAAAAATAAATAACAAATACACAAATCAATAAAAAAATTGCTGATAATATAGTATTACAGAATTGTAAAATTTCCTAAATTTTAAATAACGACAAGATTTTTGATCGAATTAAAATCCCGAATTAAAAAAATATCCGAAACTAAAATTGAACGATTGACAGACTTATTAAAGTAAACGAATTATTAAATTCCCACAAATATTTAATTCCCCAAATTTAAAACTGCTGAACATATTTAATTGATTATTAGTTCATGAGCTATTTGTGATATTATAAAGAAGGGAAACATTTTAATCGATCATTAATTGATAATTTATTAAATATTTTTGAAAATTTTAAATTTCGGCAAATTTAAATTTCAGAATTAGAAATATTTGTGGGAATTTAACAATTTATTTATTTTATAATTCCATAATACGTGTCAGAACAGAATCTAGAATATTGTAAAGAATTTTTTTTTATAAAATAGGGTTTTACAAAATATTAGAAAAAGTTCGAGTCATTTTAAAAGATGTTTAGAACTTTTAGAAATAGGGAAAGAATAATAAAATACTTGATAAATTTCCAAAAATGTTTCCCAGTTTTCGGATATTTATAATCTATTTAAAACGTCTTAAATTCCTGAAAATATTTTTGACAGACTCAAATTTTTTGTAATTTCTATGTACACAAATAATTTATTATTAATTATTATTATAAATTAAATTAAATTTTTTTAAATCTACATTTCTACAAATCTTTCCAAGTTTAAAATTCATTTTAGTTCTCTTTAATTCTAATAAATAGACATTTTTGAAAGTTTAAAAATCTTTTTAAATAATCTCTTAAAATTAATTTTTCAAAATAAAAAATAGAAATATCAAAACAAAAAATTATCTTAATGTTTCTTAGGAACCTGAAAAAATATCTTTTATTTCTGAATGATTATTAATTTTTTGTTTTGCAAAGTTCTTTCTTTAATTGAAAATTCATCTGGTTTAAGAGAAATGTTATTTTTGTTGCGTAAAAAAATCAATTGTTTGATTTAAAATATACCTATTTAGTAGAAAATTTACTTTTTCTTTAAAATTTATATTTTGTTATTGAAAAATGATCTAAAATCATTGTTGGATGAAAGTTTAACTTTAGAAAAAAATTTGTCGTCTTTTATTAAATATTCATTTGCTTCATTTCAAATTTTAACTTCCTTGAATAAAATTGCACCTATTTAGTAGAGAATTTATAGAAACTTATTTTTTCAAATTCATATTTTGATCTTAAGAAGTAAGCTGGCATATTTTTGGATAAAAATTCAACTATTTAAAAAAAAAAATTTTGTAGTAGAAATTCATCTGTTTTAGGAGAAATTTAATATTTTTGGTTACAGGCGCAATTATTTGGTAGAGAGTTTAAGAATTTTGTTAAAAAGTCGTCGTTTTTGGTTTAAAATTCGTCTTTTTTATTTAAAATTCCATTTTTTGTAGAAAATTATTTCCTGAATAAGAATTCATATTTTGATCGTAAAAAGTAAATTGAGGTCTCTTTTAATAGAAAATTCAACTATTTTTTTATTTTATCTTTTTGCTTAAAAATTAAAACTATTAAAATTAAAATTAAAATTAGAACTATGTTGTTAAAAAAATAATCTTTTTGAATTGATGATTTAACTACTTGGGTAAAAATTAAACTACAATGTTAAAAAAAAATTTATTGAAGGCCCACGTCTTTGGTTGAAAATGTAACTGTTTAGTGAAAAATCCTTTTTTTAATTAATTTTTTTACTGAAATTTACTTTTCTTTTAATATTAATGATTATAAACATTAATAAGATTAATATTATCGATTTACTTCGAAATTACACTGTTTGGTTTCAAATAAACTTTTCGACTGAACATTTATATTTTCGTGCTAAAAATATAATTGTTTAAAAAAAAACTTTTTTTTCAACTGCTTTCAATTTGCCATTTAAATCTTTTTGGTTTGAAATATCAACAATTATATTTTTTGATGAGAATTTCCCTTTGTTGGTTAACCTTATACTTAAATTTTCTAACACACTGTTGCATTTTTATATTTAAAAAAACGCTAATGTTCTATAAAAAAATATAAATTCTTATCAAAAAATATAATAGTAATATTTTCACAAAAATATTTTTTAATTGAAATTTAAAAAACAGTTGACTTCATTGAAAAAAAAAAACAATTTAATTTTCACCCAAACAGTTTGACTTGTAACTAAAAAAGATAAAATTTCTACCAAAAGAAAAAATATTTCAACTAAATTGTTGAATTTTCTAACAAAATAATATAATTTTTAAACCTAAACATACGAATTTTGAACAAAAAATGTAGTTTTGCAACGAAATAAATAAATTAGTTGATATTTCAAACAAAAAAGATTTTAAATCAAAATTAAAAGAAGTTGAATTAATTGAAAAGAAATAAATTTCAATAAAGATATTAAAGCCTCAACCTTAACATTTTAATTTTCAACTGAGCAGTTGTATTTCTGCTGAAAAAATATAGAATTTGTCATTAAAAATATAAATTTTCGAACCAAAAAGACGAATTTTCAGTAAAATAGTTTAAATATTTGTTTCAAAAATGTTTTAAATGCAATCATTTTTCAAAAACTGGTAAGAAGAGACAGTCTGAAAAAAATCAATTACAGTTTTTGAGAAAACAATCAAATTTTTAAGTAAATAAGAAAATTTTGATCCACAAAATAATTAAAATTGTTTGAACAATTTTTTCAATTGATGTATTAATTCGATTCTAATTAAAATGAATATTCTAAATCAATATATAAATGTCGACTTTTTGACTAACAAGAATTAATTTTGATGCCAAAAAGACGAGTTTTTTGAAGACAATTATACTTTTAACTTAAAAATATAAATATTCAACAGAAAAGTTAATTTACAAATAAAGAGTTGAATTTTCAATTAAATCGATAATATTAATCTTGTTAATATTTATGATATTTAATTCAATCTATAATATTAGATTTTAATGCATACTTAGTAATTTTTGTCAAAAAATTAAATTAATAAGTTATTAATTAAATTACTGACCTAAGCTTTTGGACAAATTTTAGGTTAGAATTGGAGGTTGCAATAAAGTACTTTGAAAAACTTTTTTAGAATAGATAATCAATTGAACAGCAAGTGTGAATCTTATGAACAATGTTTTTTAATATTAATTAATTTAACTTATTATTATCTTAAGTTATTTTTAAAATCAAGATGTAAATATCTTGATATTAATTTTATTGAAATGTTCAGAAAAATAAATTTATGATGATTTATAACAATTTTTTCTTGTTTTTTAATGAATTCAGTAATTTTAAGTAAATTGTACCATTTTATTTGTATAAACCCCGTTTGATTTTTCTTGTCCATGTATTAGTTTCTTTTCTGTCCCACTTTTTAACCAAAAAAGATTAATGTTTATACAAAAAGATGAATTTACTACTAAAAAATATGAGTTTTCAATAAAATTCAAGAATTCTTGATCATAAAGTTGAATTTTCAAGTAAAAAAGATAAAATTTTAAACAAACAGATTAATAAACTGCCAAAAAAGACAAATTTTTAATAAAATTCAAGGATTGTGAATGACAGCGTTGAATTTTTAAGTAAAAAAGATCAATTTTCAAAGAAAAAGATTCTTTTACTACCCAAAAAGTCGTATTTTTAATAAAATTCAAGGATTCCTAAACAAAAAGTTTAATTTTAAGCTAAAGAAGAAGAGATTTTAAGCAAAAAGATTAATGTACTGCCAAAATCGATGAATTTTTAATAAAATTTAAAAATACTCAATCAAAAAATTTGATTTTAAGAAAGAAAGAAAGAAGTTTATTTTTTTATTTTTAAGGAAATAGTTCAACTTATTGACCAGGTTGTTAAATTTTTAACCAATAACAGGAAGTTCTAAACAAAAACATTGTTTTTCTACATTTTTTTTTATTCAAGAATTCTCAACCGAAACGTTGAATTTTCAACTAAAAAAAGATTTTTTTAAAAGTAAAAGATGAATTCTTAATTTAAAATATTAATTTTCTACTAAAAAAGACGAATTTAAAAAAAATCAAGGGTTGTCAAACAAAAAATGGAATTTTTTTCTAAAAAAGAAGAATGTTTAAACAATAAGATTTTTTTACTACCCAAAAAGCTGAATGTGTTCAAGAATTCAAGAATTTAAGAATCCTCAATCAAAAAGTTAAATTATTGAGAAAGAAAGTAATTTATTATTACATTTTTAAAAAGGCACTTCAATTTTAAAACCTAGTTGTTAAACTTTCAACCAAAAAGACGAATTTTTCAAATATGAAAAGTGATCAAACAATTTCAATTATTTTGTGGTTAAAAATTTTATTATTTCTGTAAAAAAATGAATCTATTTTTTTTAATTAAATAGTTTTCTTAAAAAGTCATTCCATTCAGTAAAAATTGCAGCCGTTTTGTTTAAAAAATCGTCTTTTTGTCTTAAAAAGTAAACAGTTTGGCGGACATATTTTTTCTTTCTTGATCAATATTTCATCTATTTTATTGAAAATTCTTTTTTTTTGGTTCATAAATTCAACCTTTTAATTATAAATTTCATCTTTCTTAAGCAAAATGCAACTGTTTAGTTAAAAAATTATTTTTTTATGTAAACGTTTCAACACTTTTATTGAAAATTCATGGTTTTTCTTTGCTTTTTTATTTTAAAATTAATTCAACAGCTTCAATTTTTTCATATTTTTGAGTTTAAGAATTATATTATTTTTGCCGAAAATTAAAAATTTTGGTTAAAATATTCTTTCTTTTTGTAGAAATTAAAAAAAAAACATTCTGAATTAATTCCTCATCTTTTAATTTATAATAAAAAATGTTTGCTGTTGAAATTGAACTATTATTTTCTTTATAGCCATTTTTTGTAGAAAATTAGCCTTTTAGATTGTAAAATTCAACATTTCGTGTTAACAAATAAATAAAAATGAATTTCTTATGATTTCTGACAATCTATTTTTACTTTTTGATGTATTCTATAATTTTAAGGAAATTGAAATATTTTATTTTGATAAACCCTATTAAATTTTTCTTGTCACAGTATTGGCTTCTTTTGTGTCTCGCTATAAAATTAATCATGTGATTTTTGTTCCATTCAATGAAATAATGTAAAAAATTCCAATATTAAAACTGCATAGGTAAATTTCTAAAATCTTTAATTTTGTACAGAATCATCAGGATTTGAATTTTCAACTAAAAAAAATAATTTTGAAACAAAAAGATTAATTTGCTACCAGACAATACAACTTTTCAACGAAACACATGAATTTTTAGCAAAAGAGTTGAATTTTTAACAAAAAGATTAATTAAGATTTTTTAAACTTCAAGAATTCTGAATCAAAAAGTTGAATTTTAAACTAAAAAGATGAATTCTCAAACCAAAAATTAATTTAAAGCCAGAATGACCAATATTCAATAAAATTCAAGAATTTCTAGCCAAAGAGTTAAATTTTTAACCAAAAACGAAGAATCTTTAAACCAAAAAATTGATTTTCTTCGAAAGTGATGAACTTTTGACAAAATTCATCAATTCGCAATCAAAAAATTAAATTATTCAAAAATAAAGAAAGAAATTTTGAATTTTTTGGGAAAGTAGTTCAACTTTAAAACCTAGTTGTTGAATTTAAAAAAAGAAGATAAATTTGAAAAATAGGTTAAGTTACTACCAAAAATATCGATTTTTTAACCAACTACGTAAATTTCCAGCTAAAGAGTTACATTTAAAAATTTTAAAAAATGAATTTTCAACCAAAAATTTAAATTTTCCATTTTTGCAACAAAAAGATGGATTTTTAAACAAGAATATTAAATGTCAACAAAATTCAAGAATGCTATGCCAAAAAGTTGAATTTTCAAGTAATAAAGATGAATTTTTGAACAAAAAGATAAATTTCCAACTGAAAAAGAAGAATTTTTAGACAAGAAGATTAATTTAATATCAAAAAAGTTAATTTTTAACCAAATTCAAGAATCTTGAACCAAAAAGTTGAATTTTTTATTTAAAAAGAAGAATTTTTAAACAAAAATATTAATTTACTACCAAAAGATACGAATTTTCAACAAAATTCAAAGATTCTCGAACAAAAACTTGATTTTTCATTTACAGAAGAGTAATTTTCAAGAAAAATATTAATTTTTTACCAAAAACGATAAATTGTCGTCAAAATTCAAGAATTATGAAACGAATAGTTGAATTTTTAACCAAAAAATGCAATTTTAGACAAAAAGAATAAATTTTAGTGAAAAGATTAATTTTAAATAAAGAAGATAAATTTAAAAAAAAAGATGAATTTTTAAGCAAGAAGATTATTTTTTTACCAAGAATGATTAAATGTCAACAAAATTCAAGAATTCTAAACAAAAAAGTTGAATTTTCAATTAAAAATTCAAGAGTTCTGATAAAACTATTTGCATTTAGACTAAAAAAAGAGAATTTTTAAACAAAAAGATTTATGCACTACCAAAGGGATGAATTTTGAATACAATTCAAGAATTCTCAACCAAAAATTTTGACTTAAGAAAAAAGAAAGAAATTTTTTATTTTTAAGAAAATAGTACAAATTTTCAATAAATTTCAAGAATACTCCAGCAAAAAGAGTAATTTTTAGGAAAGAAAGAATTTTTTCAACCTTCACAACAAACAGATTAATTTAATTTAAAAAATACAATTTTGCAACGAAATACATGAATTTCTAGCCAAAGACTTGTTTTTTCAAATAAAAGAGATAAATTTTGACACAACAAGATGAATTTTCTTCCGAAAAGGATGAATTTTTAACCAAATTTAAGAATTCCAAACGAAAAAGTTGAATTTTCAACTAAAAAAGTTAAAATAAAAAAAAATTAATTTCGTAACAAAAAATACATTACATACATTTTTGACAAAAATTCGTCAATTCGCAACCAAAAAATTTAATTATTAAAAAAGAAAGAAAGAAATTGTTTATTTTTTGGAAAAGTAATTCAACTTTAAAACCTACTTGTTAAATTTTTTAACAAGAAAGATAAATTTGAAAAATAGGTTAAGTTACTACCAAAAATATCGATTTTTTAACCAACTACGTAAATTTCCAGCCAAAGAGTTACATTTTACAATTTAAAAAAATGAATTTTCAACCAAAAATTTAAATTTTCCATTTTTGCAACAAAAAGATGGGTTTTTAAACAAGAATATTAAATTTCAACAAAATTCAAGAATTCTAAACAAAAAAGTTGAATTTTCAATTAAAAATTCAAGAGTTCTGATAAAACTATTTGCATTTAGACTAAAAAAAGAGAATTTTTAAACAAAAGGATTTATGTACTACCAAAGGGATGAATTTTGAATATAATTCAAGAATTCTCAACCAAAAATTTTGACTGAAGAAAAAAGAAAGAAATTTTTTATTTTTAAGAAAATAGTACAAATTTTCAATAAATTTCAAGAATACTCCAGCAAAAAGAGTAATTTTTAGGAAAGAAAGAAAGAAATTTTTCAACCTTCACAACAAACAGATTAATTTAATTAAAAAAATACAATTTTGCAACGAAATACATGAATTTCTAGCCAAAGTGTTGAATTTTCAAATAAAAGAGATAAATTTTGAAACAAAAAGATGAATTTTCTTCCGAAAAGAATGAATTTTCAACCAAATTTAAGAATTCTAAACCAAAAAGCTGAATTTTCAACTGAAAAAGTTAAATTAAAAAAAATAATAATTTAGTAACAAAAAATACAGTTTTTCAACAAAATACATGAATTTTCAGCTAAAGAGTTGAATTTTCAAGTAAAAACCATATAGAATTAAAAAACAAAAAAAAATCATAGGTAGATTCCTACATTCTTTGCATTTTTACAGAATCATCTGGACAAACGTCAAAGACACCAAACATGAGGCTTGAAGAACCTCGTCAAGTTCAAGTTGAACAAACTTTTCCAAGTAACCTTCTTCAAGGTTCGCTTAAAAAGCCTAATCATCTGGTTCAAGGTCATATTGAATATCGCCCGATTCCTTCAGAAACTGCTTCACAAGGTCATCCAAGTGTACCTTCAGATCTCAATTTGACCCCCGGCAAACCTTCAACATCTGGTACTAAAGATGGAAAAATTCCACGTCCACCGAATCCAAAAATGTTCTTTTTTTATAAATAAAAATTCTACGATTTATGAAAAATCGGTAGTATAATATATTTTACTGCCCTGTTGATGTATTAGATTATTTAATATCAAATAAAGATATTATTCACAGAAATTTGTTTTTTTGTTGTTTCTAAATCGTTCATTAAAAAAAATCCAAATATCCAAAAATTTAAATTTGTAACTAAAAAAGAAGAATTTTTAAACTAGAAGATTAATTTAAAAAAAAGATAAATTTTTAAAGAAGAAGATTAAATGTTAACGAAATTCAAGAATTCTAAACCAAAATTTTGATTTTTGAACTTAAAAAGGAGAGTTTTGAAACAGATTAATTTTTAAACTAAAAGATGATTTTTTAAAAAAGATTAATTTTCTACGTAAAAAGTTTAATTTTTAACAATATTCATGATTCCTAAACCAAAAGTTGAATATTTAATTAAAAAAGAAGAATTTTTACACAAAAATATTCATTTACTAATAAGAGAGATGAATTTTCAATAAAATTTAAGGATTCTCAAACAAAAACTTGAATTTTCATATAAAGAAGGAGAATTTTTAAACAAAAATATAAATGTTCTACAAAAACGATATATTTTCGACGAAATCCAAGAGTTTTATTACCAAAAGGAAAAATTTTCAATAAATTTCAAGAATACTCTACCATAGAGTTGAATTTTTAAAAAAGAAAGAAATTTATTTTTTTATTTAAAAAAAATTTATTTAACCTCATTACCTAATTGTTAAATTTTTAACCAAAAGTTTTAATTTTCAACTAAAAAAGAATTAATTTTCAACCAAAAGAATCCTGAACCAGAAAGTTGAATTTTCATCTAAAAAAATGAATTTTCAAATAAATAGATAAATTTTTAAAGAAAAAGAATTATTTTTAAGCAAAAAAATGAATTTTTAAACAAAGAAAGTAAATTTTTAAACAATAAAATAAATTTTCTACCGAAAAAGAATAAATTTCAACAAAAATCGAGAATTCTAAACCAAAAGCTGGAATTTTCAACTAAAAAAATATAATTTTTTAACAAAAAGAATCATTTCTAAACAAAAAGACTAATTTTCTAGCAAGAAAGGTTTAATTTCAATATAATTCAAGAATTCCAAACCAAAAAGTTGAATTTTCGATTAAAAAAGAAGACTTTCGTATCGAAACGATTCATTTACTCCCAAAAAGGCAAATTTTTCTTAAAAATCAAAAATTCTCAACCAAAAAGGTGAATTGTTAAGAAATAAAAAAACAAAATGAGGAACTTTGAACGAAAAGATTAATTTTATACCGAAAAAAAAAGAATTTCTAACTAAATTTAAGAATTCTCAAACAAAAAGTTGAATTTCTAACTAAAAAAGACGACTTTTTAAACAAAAAGATTAATGTAATACCAAAAAAGCCAAATTTTTAATACATTTCAAGAGTACTCTAGCGAAATGTTGAATTCGTGAAAAAGAAAGAAAGAAATTGATTTTTTTGCATTTTTAAGGAAATAGTTCAGCTTTAAGGCCTATTTTTTAAATTTTAAACAAAAAACGTGAGCTTTTTTTTAAAGAAAGATCATTTTCATACCAAAAAATACAAATTTTTAATAAATTTCAAGAATTCTTTTCCTAAAAGTTGAATTTTTAGGAAAGAAAGAAAGAAATTTATTTTTTATTTTTAAGGGAGTAGTTCAATTTTAAGACCAATTTGTTAAACTTTTAACCAAAATTTTTAATTTTCAACTTGAAAAGATTAATTTTTTAACAAAAAGATTAATTTAGTACAAAAAATTCAACTTTTAAATAAAATACATGAATTTCCAGCTAAAGAGTTAAAAATAAATCAAAATTTTTTTAAGAAAAACTTCTTAGTTATATTCCTAAATTCTTTGCTTTTTTACAGAATCATTTGGACAAACGTCAAAGACGACAAACATGAGACTTGAAGGCTCTCGTCAAGGTCAACGTGCACGTTTTCTTGTCGTTTTTAAATCGTTCATTGAAAAATAATAAAAAATTCCAAAAATTTGAAGTTTCAAATGAGAAATTTTTTTTTAAACAAAAAGATGAATTTTTAAGCAAGAAGATTAATATTCTATCAAAAAAAGTTAAATTTCAACAACATTCAAGACTTCTAAACCAAAAAGTTTAGTTTTCCACTAAAAAGAAGAATTTTTCAACAAAACATTAATGTTCTACAAAAACTATAAAATTCCGGAAAAATTAAAAAATTCTGAACCAAAAAGTTGAATATTCAATTAAAAAAGATGAGTATTTAAACAAAAATATTAATTTACTTTTAAAAAAATACGAATTTTTGATCAAATTCTAGGATTCTCAAACAAAACATGAATTTTAAACAAAAAAAAAGAAAAATTTTTGAACAAAAAATTAATTTTCCACAAAAACTATAAATTTTCGGCAAAATTTAAGAATTCTGAACCAAAAAGTTGAATTTTTAACAAAAAAATTAATTTTTTTAACAAATAGATAAATTTGTAAACAAAAAGATCGATTTTTAACCAAATAGATAAATTTTTAAGCAAATAAAATAAATTTTTAAACAAAACGATGAATTTTTGGAACAAGAAGATTAATTTTCTATCAAAAAATATTATAAATCAACAGTATTCAAAAATCCTAAACCAAAAAGTTAAATATTCAATTTAAAAAAAAGTGTTTTTAAAAAAAAGTATTAATGTACTTTAAAAAAAAAAACGAATTTTCAATCAAATTCTAGGATTTTCAAATAACAACTTGAATTTTTAACTAAAAAAGAAGAATTTCTAAACAAAAAATTAATGTTCCACAAAAACTATAAATTTTGGATAAAATTTAAGAATTCTGAACCAAAAAGTTGAATTTTTAACTTAAAAAAATCATTTTTTGAACAAATGGATACATTTTTAAACAAAAAGATTGATTCTTAGGCAAAAAGATACATTTTTAAGCAAATAAAATAAATTTTTAAACAAAAAGATGAATTTTTAAACAAGAAGATTAGTTTTGTACCAAAAAATATTATATCTCAACAAAATTTGAGAATTCTAAACTAAAACTTGAATTCTTAACAAAAGAAAGTGAAATTTATATCAAAATTTAAGAATGCTGATCAAATAATTTGATTTAAAACTAAAAAAAGAGAATTTTTAAGCAAAAAGATTTATACACTACCAAAAAACACGAATTTTGAATAAAATTCCATAATTGTCAAACAAAAAGATTGATTCCTAGGCAAAAAGATACATTTTTAAACAAAAAGATGAATTTTTAAACAAGAAGATTAGTTTTGTACCAAAAATATTATATCTCAACAAAATTTGAGAATTCTAAACCAAAACTTGAATTCTTAACAAAAGAAAGTTAAATTTATATCAAAATTTAAGAATGCTGATCAAAAAATTTGATTTGAAACTAAAAAAAGAGAATTTTTAAGCAAAAAGATTTATTTACTACCAAACAACACGAATTTTGAATAAAATTCCATAATTCTCAAACAAAAAGATGAATTTTTAAGCCAGAAGAATAATTTTCTCCAAAAAAGGATTAAGTTGAAATAAAATTCAAGAATTCTGAACCAAAAACTTGAATTTTCAACTAAAAAGAAGAATTTTTAAACAAAAACATTAATTTTTTTACAGCAAAATGAATTTTTAAACAAGAAGATTAAATTTCAAGAAAATTCAAGAATTCTAAAACAAAAAGTTAAATATTCAATTTAAAAAGTATAACTTTTAAAGAAAAATTTTCATTTATTTTGAGAAAAGACGAATTTTTAATCAAATGGATTCTCAAACAAAAACTTGAATTTTAACTTAAAATGGAGAATTTTTGAACAAAGATATTAATGTTCTACAAAAAAGATAAATTTTCTACAAAATTTTCGAATTTTGAACCAAAAAGTTGAATTTTCAACTGAAAAAATGAATTTTTAAACAAGAAGATTAATTTTCTGGCAAAAAATATTATATCTCAACTAAATTCGAGAATTCTAAACCAAAATTTGAACTTTTAACAAAAAAAAGCAAAATTTTAATAAAAATTCAAGAATTCTGATTAAAAAAATTGAATTGAAACTAAAAAAGAAGAGTTTTTAAACAAAAATATTTATTTAATACCAAAAAAAAATACGAATTTTGAATAAAATTCGAGAATTCTCAGCGAAAAAGTTTAATTATTGAGAAAGAAAGAATTTTTTGGTTTTTAAGAAAGCAGTTTAACTTTTAAACGCAATGTTTAAATTTTTAAACAAAATCATGAATTTTTAAATCAGAAGAATATTTTCCTCCAAAAAAGGTTAAGTTGGAACAAAATTCAACAATTCTAAACTAAAAAGTTGAAATTTCAAATGAAAAAGAAGAATTTGTAAACAAAAATATTAATTTACTATCAAAGAAGGCGAATTTTCAATCAAATTCAAGGATTCTCAAACCAAAACTTTAATTTTCAACTAAAAGAGAAGAATTTTCAAATAAAAGTGATAAATTTCTACTAAAAACAATAAATTTTCGACATAATTCCAGAATTCTGAGTTAAAAAGTTGAATTTTCAACTAAAAAAATGGATGTTTAAACAAAAAGATGAATTTTCAAACAAGAACATTAATTTGCTAATAAAAAAGATTGAATTCCAAGAAAATTTAAGAATTCTAAACTAAAAAGTTAAATTTTCAAAAAAGGAGAATTTTTAAACAAGAAGATTTTTATACTGCTAAAAAAGACGAATTTTTGATAAAATTCAAGAATTTTCAAACAGAAAGTTGAATTATCATTGAAAAAGAAAGAATTTTTTTATTTTAAAGAAAGCAATTCAACTTTCAATACTAGTTTTTAGATTTTCAAACAAAAGGAATAATTTTATATCGAAAAAAAAAGAATTTTTAAAACAAACGTAAGGATTCTCAAACACAAAGTTGAATTTTCAACTTAAAAAGACGAAAATTTAAACAAAAAGATTAAATTATGTCCAAAAAAGATAAAGTTTCAATAAATGTCAAGAATACCAAAGAATTGAATGAATTTTCAACTAAAAAAAAATAATATTTTTTGAAACCACTTTATTTTAAGATTAAAAAATACCATGGACGGTTATTCATAGCACTCAGAAACTCAAATAATTTATTCTAGTGACTGTTTTCTATAAAATGAAAATTATTAGAGTGAGAACATTTTTAAAATTTAAAAAAAACTAAAATGAACATTTGAGGCCAAACAACGCATGATGCGAAAAAAAGTCAAGAAAAAAATAAAAAATAAATTGTTGGACTAATGGCACAAGCTACGAAAAAATTAGACAAAAATTGTTTATATAAAAAAAGAGCTACACATTTTTAATGATTATTTCTACAAGATACGCAGTTTTTGTTTTATGCGCAAAAAACAATAGAAATAGAAAATTTAACTTTTCGACAAACGACATAAGCTTTCGTTAAAGCCGAAAGAGTTTTAACAAAAGAGTATGCACAATCACAAAATTACAGTTGTCGATCCGTTGACCTTTGATTTTAAAAGGTCTTTGCATGAAGGTGAGAGAATTGCAAATATCGAGCGCTGAGTGCGAGAGCCATCAGTCGCGCGTCGTAGGTGCGCTCAAACTCTCACGCTAAGCTCTTTTAACAAAAAAGAATTCACAATCACGAAATTAAAGTGGTGGATATTTTGAGTCTTAATTTAAAAAGGTTTGCGCAAAAATATGCGAAGGTGTAAACACCGAGCGCGTAGCGCGAGGTAAATACATAATCGAGCGCGAAGCGCGAGATAAATACGTCATCGAGCGAGAAGCGCGAAAAACACCAGTCGCGCGTCCTAGGCGCGCATAAACTCGCGGGCGAAGCGAGCCACTCACAGAGTTCGAAAATCATAAAATATTGTTGGTGACTGTCAAAGTTTCTTATAGATGGGTTCAGAAGACTTGCGAATTATAAAAATAAAATGTTCAATTTCAATGAAAATTACGAAAGTTATATAATTTTGCAAATTTTGAAAATATTCAGAAACATAGAAAAAAATATTTGTTTGATTGATTAGGAAATTTCATTTAAATTCTTTAATAGCTATCAAATATATTAAGAAACTATCTGCGTTAAATTTTTCGATTAGACAAAAATTCAAAAAGTTAGAACAATTTCAAAATTTAAAGAAAAAGAAATTTAAGAGTTTTAAAAATTTTTGTCAAATTTTTTGGTACACGGCAAACAGAATTGCTTCTAAAGTTAAATACAAATTTAGTAAATTTACCAGAAAAGTCACTGAATTTCGTGTTCAGCAACTCAATTTCTTAAATTTCAGTTACTTTAATATCTTAGACTTTTCGGAATTTTCTGAATATTTCTAGCAATGTAATTCTGCTGGTAGATTATCAAATAATTGTTTTAGTGTCAAAATAGAAGTATCGTTCAAGTTTTTTAAGAATGAATAACAATTTTTGTTACAATTTTTTCTTGACATTTTCGTATTTTGCAATTTAGGTGTAGTTTGTCACACATGTTTGTAACATGGGATTTATTTCGTTGTAACGTGCGGTTCATTTCGTTGTGACTTGGGGGTTTGCAACCTTGATTCAAAATTCTTGGATTTTATTGAAAATTTGTCTTTTATGGCAGTAACTTAACTTTTTTGTTCAAAAATTCATCTTTTTGAATTGAAAATTTAACTTTTTGGTTGAGAATTCTTGAATATAATTGAAAATTTGTATTTTTGCAGTAACATTATTTTTTTGTTTGTTCAAAAATTGTTCTTTTTTAATTGAAAGATTAACTTTTTGGTTTAGCATTTTGTAACTTTATTTAAAAATTTATTTTGTCTAGTAAATTAAACTTTTTATTAAAAAAATCATCTTTTTTAATTGAAAGTTTAACTTGTTGTGTAAGAATTTTGAAAAAGTTGTTAAAAATGCGTCTTTTTGTAGAATATTAACATCCTTATTAAAAATCTTGCCTTTTTGGTTAAAAATTTACCAACTCGGTTTTCCAGTTGAACCTTTCTTTAAAGTTAAAATTTTTTTCTTTCTTTCTTTAAAATTCAATTTTTTTGTTTAGAAGAGTTATTAAATTTTATTGAAAATTCAAATTTTTTGTAGTGAATTAATCTTGTTGTTTAGAAGTTTTTATTTTTTAGTTGTAGATTTCACTTTTTTCAGAATTCTTGAATTTTTTAAAAAATTGAACTTTTTTAATTGAAAACGATAGGGTTCGGTTGAGAATTCTTGAGATCCATCGCAGAATTATTTTTTTGGCAGTAAATTAATCTTTTTATTTAAAAATTATTCTTTTTTAATTAAAAATTTTATTTTTTGGTAGAAAATTTTTGCATTAACAAATTAGTCTTTCCGGTAGAAAATTAATCTTTTTATTAAAAAATGTATATTTTTGTAAAAAAAATTTAACAAATCGGTTTTAAAGTTGAACTGCCTTCTTCAAATATAAAAAAATGTTTGTTTTATAATAATTCCACTTTTTGGTTGATAATTCTGGAGTCTTATTTAAAATTCATGTTGCTTAGTTCAAAATTCAAGTTTTTGGCGAGAATTCTTGAGTTTTATTGCTTTAAGAGGAATTTCCTCTTTTTTAAAATAAAAATGCAAGTATTTGGATTCGCAGAAGTCATGGAATTCTCAGGCTTCATGAAATGTGAGGAATTCATGGAATACATGGAATTCACCGAATTCACGAAATTGAAGGAATTCGCGAAATTAAAGGAATTTACGGAATCTATGGGATTCGCGAAATTCGTGGAGTCAACAGAATTCACGAAATTTCAAGAATTTAAGAAATTTGCGGAATATGTTTAATTCATGGAATTCGCAGAGTTCAAGAAATTCGTGAAACGTCCGCAATTCAAAGAATTCATAAAATTCTCGGAATACACGGAATTCGTAGAATTCATGGAAATAAAGTAATTTACGAAAATGAGGGAACTTGCGGATTGTACGGAATTTGAGGAATTAGTCGAGATTACGTAATTTACAGAATCTATGGGATTTACAAAATTCATGGAATCTAAAGAATACAATGAATTCATGAAATTTAAAACATTTACGAAATCTACGGAATACGCTTAATTTATAGAATTTGTGGAATTGAAGTCTGTGAACGCCCGGAATTCACAAAAATCATGCAATTCGCAGAATTCAAGGAATTCGAGGAATTAAAGGAATTCTCAGCAATAAATGAATTAGCAGAAATAAAGGAAATCGCAGAATTCATGGAAGTGAAGGAATTTAATAAATTTAGGGAATTTGTGGGATTCATGGAATTAAAAGAATTAGTGGATTCAATTGAATTTACGGAATTCATGGCTTTAACGGAATTTATGAAATTGAAGGAATTCGTGGGAGTCCACAAAATCCATACATTCTGCGAATCCCGTGATTTTGTTCAATTTTACTAATTTATTGTATTAAATGAATTCCTTGAATTTTGTGTGTTCGATACATTCCATGATCTTTTTAGACTGCACGAATTAGTTAAATTCCGTTAATTGCTTGAATTCCGCGAATTACATAAATTCCATGAATTCCATGAATCTCGTAAAATCCATGAATACCGTAAATTCCTAATTTTCTTAAATTCCGTGAATTACATGAATTCCGTAAATTTATTGAATTCGTTGAATTCCGTAAATTCTGCCAATCTCTTGAATTCTGTGTATTCCATAAATTTTTTGAATTCCATAAATTTCTTGAATTCTATACCTTTTTTGAATTTCGTGAATTCCTTGTATTCCGGGTATTCCGTGAATTTCTTTTATTCCAGACATTCCGTGAATTCTGTTAATTTCATGAAATCCGTGAATTGCGGACTACCGTGCTTTATTTGAATTCTGTGAATTCCGTAAATTTCGAGAATTTCACAAATTTTTTAAATACCATGAATTCTTTGAATTATATAAAGAAATTTCATATTTCTTGGGTTGAAGATTCAACTATTTTCTTAAAAATTTGTCTTTTTGCACGAATTCAACTGCTTTTTATTTTAACATAGAATTTTCTTTCATCTTTTATCTTAAGATGCAACTTTCTGGTTACAAGTTTAACTGCGTTGATAAAAATGAATTTTTTTGGTTGAAGATACAAAATTTTAAGAAATTATACTTTTGATTCTCTTGCTATTTTTTCATTTTCGTGTGTTTTTTGTAATTTTGTAAATTCTATTACTCTAATAATTTTTTATGCTACAAAAAAAGTCATTAGATAAATTGTTCAACATTTTTAAATACTATGAATAACCATTCCGAGAATTCCTGAATTCACAGACATGCAGGCATACAGACAGACAGACAGAAACATTCGTGAAAATTTGTTTTTCGGATTCAGGGGGTCTCAAAACGTGGACATTTGATAAAAACCGGGGGGGGGGGGTCAAATTTTACACAAAAATAATATCTTCTCTGGTGAGAATGTAAAAAAATACATTCATGATTGCAATTTATGATTCAATAAGTTTCAGGATTTTCTCTAGAAAACATTTATGAGTACAAAGTGCGATATTTTAGGTAATTTATAATAATTAAAATAATGAAAATATTGCTTTAGTTAACTTTGTACAATTAGTAGAATTTTTTATAATAATTTGAATAAAAAAAAGCATCATGGACGACAGAAAATATATATTAATATATAATTACGAAAATAATTCTGAGTTCTATATTTTTTATTATTGATCCACATTTTTTAATTGAAAACTACTTGAACCAATAAGAATTGTGTAAACCATAACATGACGTTTTTAATAAAATAATCAAGAAAATAGTAATTGTTTAGGCAAATAGAGATCAGTTTATAAATTACGTAATTATTTAACATTAAGTAGCATAGGTACCAATTTCAGAAGAAATTAGATATCTCTAGCTCAATTTTTAGAACATTTTTAAATAAACAATAATTAGTAGTTTAAATAATTACATGATATTTTTTTGTACTACCCCAAACAATGACCAACTAATTTCTTTTTGAAAATACGATTATTTCTTAGATTTTTTGGGAATACATTTTTAAAAAAAAATTTTTTTTATGTAAACAATTAAACATTATTTTAACAAGTCATGGAAAATATTCAAATTGTCTATTAGTAATTATTTGTATAAAAAGATGACAGAAATAGCTAAAAATTAACAATGATACGTAAAATTGTAGTTTTTTCTTTTGAGTTATATTGGGGGGGGGGGGGGGGTAAAGACAAAGTTATAAGTATGGTGTTATTTCGCAGACACTCCTCTTCAATCCCTAAATTTCTGACGTCTTTTCTTATGCAAATAATTTCTCATAGACAATTTGAATATTTCCAATGAATTAAAAAAAATTTAATTGTTTAAATAAACGTAACTTATTTTAACATTTTGTGCTTCGCGAAAAATGTAAGAAAAATTGTATTTTCTGAACCAAATATAATAGTTGGTCATTGCTTGAAGTACTATTTAAAAAACACACATTATGTAATTATTTAAACAATTAATTATTGATTATTTCTAAAATTGCTAAATATTGTGTCAGAGATGTCCACTTTTTTCTGAATTGGTATCTTATGCTACTTTTTGTTGAATAATTACATAATTTGGAGACATTTCTTCTAATATTGAACAAATTTCTATTTTCTTAAGAATTTTTATTTGCTCAAGCAAATTTTTACAAGAAATTTACAGCGCACAAATATTAAACAATTTGTATAAAAGATCATTGGAAAAAAGCTGATGAGATTTCTAAGACAGTTGTCGAGCCTGATTTTTGAAATAGTTTTTCAATTTTGTTATAAAATTTACATGAAATTTTTTTTAAATGACAATTTTAGAAAAATTCATAAATTGTAAATTAACCTTATGAATTTTTTAAAAGAAGTTTAATAAACAAAAGCATTATTTATGCATTTTTCGAAAGAAAAATTGTTTTTTTTTTTATGACAACTTTTTTGAATTAGGAACTTCATGATTATTTTAGAAAAAACTTGTAATTTATTGATCAATTTTATTATTTTTCAAAAACAATTTTACTAAACAAATGAATTACTAGGGCATCTGTCGACGAAAAATTCTTTTGTTTTCGATGTCAGTATTTTTTATGTAAAAATTCATGATAATTTCGTCAAAATTCATAATTAGTTAATAAATTTCGTATTTTTTTAAAAAGAAATTTAGTAAACAAATATATTATACTGAAGCTGATCATAGAAATTATCAATTAAGTTTGAGTATTAGTGAAATTATCATTAAGTTCCCAATTAAAAAGACATTTGTTTGTTAAGTATTTTCAAAAAAAGAAACATAAAATTGATCAACAAATTATAAATTTCACTGAATTTACTATTGAGATTCCAATAAAAAGTCTCACATCGAAAAAAAAATTTCCGTCGACAGATGCCTTAGTAATACATTTGTTTATTTAAATTGATTAAAAAGATTTTAAAATCGATCAATGAATTATCAAGTTTTTCTTTAATTAATATAAAGTTCCCAATTTAAAAAAGTAGTCCTCGAAAAAGGACGAATTTCCCTTTGAGAAATGCATTATCTATGCTTTTTTTTATTTAATTTGTTTAAAAAAATCATAAAATTTATGAAGTAATCATGAATGTTGCTGAATTTACTATGAAGATCCCAATAAAAGTCTGGAATAAAAAAAATTCTGTCCATAGATGTTCTAATAATATATTTGTTTATTAAGATTGTTTAAAAAATCATAAAACTGCTCAATAAATTATTCATTTTGTCTAAAATTATGATGAAGTTCCCAATTTGATAAAAGTTGTCATCGAAAAAAAACGAATTTTCATTTCGACAAATGCCTTGTCTATGCTTATGTTTTTTTCAATTTGTTTAACAACAATTATAGAATTTATCAACTAGTTATGCATGTTGCTGAAGTTGCCATGAAATCCCTAATTGAAAGGACTGGTTTTGAAAAAAAGGAATTTTTCTGCTGATAAATGCTGAAATAACGCATTTGTTTATTATATTTGTTTAAAAAAATTAGAAGGTTAATCCGAAAATCATGCATTTTTCTAAAATTCACCTACGGTACGTAATTTTAAAAAATGATCTTGAAATAACAAACCTTTTTTGTTCAAAAATAGCTGATTATAACATTTGTCTATTAAATTTGTTTATAATATTAACAAGAATAGTCTCAAGAAGAAATTTCTTCATCATAATGTTGTTTTTATCCGAAATTTTGGTAACATAACTTTAAAAAACGTAAAATCATGGATGATCGTACCAAACATTCTTTCAAAAAATAATTTTTTCATAAACAAATTTTTGTTTTTTATATAATATTCAATATCTTGAACAAATGTTAGTCTATGAAACTCAGGCTATTTCAACAATTTTCAAAAAGGAAAAATGACTATTTTTCTTCACATTTGTTTATTTATAAAAAAATTAGACCCGGATTTTTAAAATCAGGTTCGACAACTCTTTTATCAATTTAATCAGCTATTGTAGCCTGTTGTGTAGCAACCCTCCGTACAGTGGAGAAAGAAGCATCGTTTGTGTACATTTTAAATTTCGACCGGAACCTTTCAATTAAATTAAATTAAATTAAAGTGAGCAGTCGTTCTGATTACCTGCATCGATATGAACCATTATAAATCATTATAAATTACTGTTTTACAAATTATCTGGACTTAAATCGAACTTTATTCTAGAAACCGTGTTGCTTAATCTGCATTATCGACCAGGGGTAATTTAGCATGGAACCGAACCTTAGCCTGGAATAGAACCAGTTTTTAAAATAAAAGATGAAATATTTAAAATTTAATTTAAAAATTGATTTTTCATCAAAATACTTCAAGCTTTAACCAATAAAATAAATGTTTAATCAAGTAGCACAACTGAGCACGAAAAAGTTAATTTTTTTTTAACAAAAAAAGGAATTCTCTGTACAAAATTATAGTTGTTTGAAAATATTAGAATTTTGCTTGTTAGACGAAAAATTTAATTGCTTCTCTCTATAGAAAGAGGAAATGCTTTTCTTTCAAATATTGTACAAATTCAGACATTTATGAATTTTGTGATTTAAACATTTAAATTGAGGACGTCTTATTTATAGTTTGGAGAATATTTTCCAAAATTAAGGTTTCTAGCATACTCCAAATAATCTGGGGAATTTATTCAGTTTTTTAAAAAAAATTTCCGTAATAAAATATATTTAAGCACTTTCAATGACATTTTATATTTCATTATAAAACGAGCAATTTGCAATCGAATATATTAATATTGGCCTAATGGTACAATAATAATGATAAGGATTAATTTTTTACCAAAAAGGAGAAATTCTAAACGAATTTTTAATTAACATTGGAATAATAAATTTTCAATAATAAAAAATAATAATTTTAAGAAAAATAGTTCAATCTTCAACCAAAAAAAAAAAAAAAATCCTTAACAAACCATTTTACTTTTCATACGAGTACTTTAATTTCCAAAGAAAAAATATTAGCTATCCACCAAATATTTAAATAAAAAATAAACCAAAAATTAATTCTCATCAAAAATATAATAATTGATATTTTCTCCAAAAATAAATTTGTGTTTTAAATAGAAAGATTCAAATTTAAACAAAAAGGTTATTTCTTAACAAAAAATAACAAAATTAATTTTGATAAAAAAAATATATCAACCAAATCTTTAAATTTTATCACAAAAAAGCTGAATTTACGTAAAAAATACATACATTTTATTTTGAACGAAATAATTGAAGTTTTAAATAAAAGCCATCAATGTTCTAACAAAAAAGAAATATTTACATAAATAAATGAATATTTAACAAACTACTTCTACATTGGGGTAAGCAATTTAATGTTGAATAAAAATACGTAATTAATTCTACACGAAAAATATAATAGTTTATATTTCAAACAAGACAGATTTTTCATGCAAGGTAGCAAAGTATTTAAACAAAATTATTGATACTGTAAATCACGAAGTAAATTTTCTATTGAAAATATAAATTTTAACAAAAATATTTATTTTTACCCAAAAGTTGAATTTCCTACCAAAAATGTTAGAGTTTTTAGCATAAAAGATGAATTTTTTATACAAAAAGGCGAATTTTCTAAACAAAATTTTTAATTCAAGCCCAAAATTGCGAATTTAAAAAAGCAAGTTATTTTCCAACCAAATAATTTAATTTGGAAATAAACACGATCAATTGTGACCAAAAATTAAAAAGTTTATTTTTTGTTTTTTTAAATCTTTTTTTTTAATACAAAAAAAAAACATTTTCAAGATAATAGTTAAATTTTTAAGAACAAAGACTAATTTTTTAAAGCAAAATACAACTTTACAATAAAATACAATAATTTTCAACAAATTAGTCAAAATGTTAATTAATAACGATCAATTTTGAACCGAAAGGAAAAATATTAAAATTTTATATTAAAAATGGATTTTACGAAAAATAATTCAACTTGACACCAAAAAGTTGATTTTCTGAACAAAAAAGAATAATTCTCTATAAAAAATTCTAATTTTCCGAAAACATTAAAATTTGACGTTTTTTTAACTATTTTTTTTATAAAATGGACATTTTCCCATTAATTTAGGCTTGTTAGGTGAAAAATTTAATTCTTTCTCGTTCTCTCTCTCTCTCTCTCTCTCTCTCTACAGAAAGAAGAAAAGATTTTCCTGCAAATATTATAAAAATCAAAATATTTATGAGTTTTATTAGAACAAAATTAAAATTGCGCGCGTCTTTTTTCTAGTTTGGAGATTTGGGTTTTCCAGCCGAGGATTTTTAAAAGAATTTTTAAACGCGTTATGCATAATTTAAAAATGATTAATTTTTATAGAATTAGTTTCACGGTCCTCATTTAAATTTTAAAGGAACTTTGGCATAGTTTAAATTTTAATGGCTTTTTTTTTCTTTTTTCGATTATGTTGTATTTTAAAAAGAAAGACTTTTGTAAAATTTTATAAAATTGAACTCTTGAGAATATTTTTAGGAAATTTTTAGCGAATTTGAAAGGATTTTACAGGAAATATTTTAAGAGTTTGCATTTTATAATTTTTAGAATTCTGCGCATTTTAAGAGATTTCAAATATAAAATAAGGGCTTTTTTTTAATTTTAGGTTATTCATAATAATCTTTATCTATTTTGGAAGTATTTCGTAGGATTGTATAAAAATTGTACTATTTAGAATATTTTTAGAAAATTCCAACTTCAATGATGATGACGTTATCTTCCTCGGTGGGTTTAGGAGGAGTGGAAGGTGTGGAGGAAGGTGGGGTCGAGAGGTCTGGGCGTGGCAGAGGGATGCGGAAACCCGGAGGGATGATGACCAACGATCTGACGATAGCCTTAGGTGCCGAGAAGGAGGAGAAGGGAGCGCGACGGTCTTCCAAGCGGCAATGAGCCTGGAAGGCGCCGTGAAGGGCAGCGAGGCGGCGATGGATGCGGGTGGCGCGATCGGGACGGGAAGGTTTCTGCCCGTGTCCAGGCATAGGATTAGAAAGATCCGTTGAGAGGAAAGGAGAAGGTTGCGAGGTATTCGGGGCTGTCCACAAGCTTACCGACTTCTAGGAGTGAAGGAGAGAGAAACAGATTTCGGGGAAGACGGAGCTGCAGTAGCTTACCGGCCCCTGAAGAAGTAGAGTGAGAGAAAAGATTTCGGTGAAGACGGAGCTGTTTTCAAGCTTACCGGCCCCTGAAGAGAAGAGAGAGAGAAAAGAGTTCGGGGAAGTAGCAGAAATGGTTGAGGTAAATCTGATGGAGCTGGCGGATGGAGTGGATATGGTGGAGGATCGAAAATAGTGAATGTTGCTCATCTGCAACAATGGTCGTTAAAGGGTTGCATTTGCAAATTATCTAAAATATTAAAATTTCAAGCAAAAAAGAAAGGCCTTCTACAAAAGAGTTGAGTTTGTAACTAAATAATTGAATTATGGTATTTCTGTAAAAGACAATAAAAATGAAAATGTAATAGATATTAGCATTGCAAAATTGAGAAAAACTCTATTTTTACAATACAACAAATTTAATTTAGTTGAGACAGCCATGGAAGGTCTTTGATTGGCTTTGTTGGTGTCTTCCTAAAAGATGCAAATTATTCTATTTGGATCCCTTTTTCTGTATAATAATTTTATATACAGCATTATTAAAAATTTTAGTTAAATTGTTATGCAAAAATAGTAATACTCATTAACTGTTATTCACAAATTTGAATTTAAAGTCATCTTTTTTGTTCGACAATTCAACTTCATTGTTGAAATTCAAACTAATGTTATTAGAATTCTTTTTTTTTGTGCTAGAAGATTTTTGTCTTTGTTTGAAAATTAAGCTAATTTTTTGAAATTTGTTTAATTTTTGGCTGAAAATTAATTTTTGTTACTCAAAATACAATTGGATAAAAAATCGTCCTTTCTGTAAAAACTCTGTTATTCTGGGTTTAGAAATTAAGAAATTTTTAGAAAATTTATATATTCCGTTAAAAAATCGTCTTTTACATTGTTAAATAAAGTATCTGTTTGAAAATTAATCTTTCTTTGTTAATAATTCATTATGTTTAGTTGTAAGTAAACTGCTTTATTAAAAATTCAACCGTTAAAAAAAATCGTATTTTTGGCTTGCAAGATTAAATATTTGGTTAAAAGTTCAACTATTATCTTGAATAGTATTTTCAGTTTAACGTTTAATAGTTCGGAACAAATAAATAAAACTCGCATAATGTAGAAACGAGAACTTTCCGCGATCACGCCGAAGCCGTACCTAACCTCAAAACTTCACGCGAGCGCAATAAGTAAATTTGCCGTCAAGCCAGAAGCCTTGCTACTCAGTCTACATTACCGACAAGAAGTAATTTAGCATGGAACAGAACCTTAGCCTGGAACAGAACCGATGGGCCAGAAGCAATGCTGCTATACTACTACGACTAATTCTTCCAACAGCAAATGTAACTATTACATTTGCATATTTTATTATTTTAATTGAAAATTTATCTCTTCAGAGTAAAAATAATTTTTATCTAAAAATTGTAATATTAAATTTTTTTAAAGTTCACGAAATTTGTTGAAGAGTCGTCTTTTTAGTAGAAAAATAACCATAATGGTTTAAATTCATCTTTTTTGTTAAGAATTCAACTATTGCGGTTGAATATTTACCACTTTATGTGATAACTCTTCTCTGAGGTTAAAAATTGAACTATTTTATTATTATTTTTTAATTAATCTTTTGAGCTAAAAATTTTTATATTTTTTTGAAATTTTTTTTATGTTCTGTTCCAAATTAATTTTTTTAACAGAAAATTAAACTCAAGTCTGAGCTCCACGTTCGATGATATATTAATCTGGCGCTTCACGTTCGATAATGTATTTACCCGGCGCTTCACGCTCGATAATGCATTTATCTCGCGCTACGCGCTCGATCTTTGTGCATAGACTTTTTGAAACTAAAGATGGAAGAATCGACAACAGCAATTTGGTAATTGTGAATTCTCTTTTGTTAAAGCTCCTTCGGCCTTAACCAACACATTCTCATCACGTATCTCGTGCTTCGCCCTCGAAATTCTTCCTGAAATTTTATGTCATTCCTATAAATTTATATTATTATCATTCATAACTTACATTGGTATTACAAAAAAATGTAGTTTCATTATTCTGTTTGAAAAACAAGGCGAATTCTTTTTAAAAAATGTTGTTGTTAAAACTATTATTGCAACTATAATCCTTTTTTTACAAAGTTAATTTGCTCATTTTTAATATTTTTTATGATTTAAACTTTACACCTACGGTCTACTGAGCAGCCTCACCGTTCTTTTAACTTCTAAATTATATATATGTATTTTTTTAAAAATGCATTTATATATTTGAGAATCTTTGAAATAATGTGAAATTATTGCATGAAAAAATGTAATTGTTGGACTTTCCATTGTTTTCTATGCTTTAAAAATTAAAATTTTTGATTTTTTAAGAAAATTCAAAAAGTTCTTATAATAATCTTGTAGGGCATTTAAAAATCAAACCGTTTTTTTTTTTGCCTTTTTTCATATCGCCCGATATTTGGCTTAAAAGTTTCATTTTCGTGTGTTTTTTGTATTTTGTAAATACTTTATCTCTGGTAATTTTTAGTTTTCTGAAAAATTCATGAGGATAAAGTGTTCTACTTTTTGAATACTATACATCTGTACAGGAAATTTTTGAATTTTGAAAAAAGTGGTCTCAAAAATATTCAAAATGCGCTCCCTTTTTGAATTTTATATCTAAAATAACTGGCTAAAAAACTTGACCTTCAGTTTAGGACAATAAAAGAGTGTAACAGAGGCCAATCTGATAGAATGATTTTTTCAAAAGTTATCGTGCTCACAGACAGACAGGCATACAGGGGTCAAATTTTACCAAAATCTCATACCTTGTCTGATAATAATGTAAAAATGATTTATTTGTCATCGATAATTTTTTGACAATTCTGTTTTTTGTTTTAATTGTAAAAAAAAGCCAAAACTACGCATCCTATAAAAAAGTGGTTAATAACAAATTTGTAGATCTTTTTTAAATGCGGAATTTTTGTTCTGTTATCTTTTACCGTATTTTCACAGTTTTGCCAAAAAATGTACTTTTTGAATTTTTTATTATTTTGTATGCTGTCAAAATTTTTGATTTTTCAAAAAAAAATCAAAAACCCGTTATGATAATCTTGTAGGAAATTCAGAAAGCAACATTTTTCTTTTTTTGACCTTTTTCTTATCGTGCGTTATTTGACATAAAATGTTCATTTTCGTGTGTTTTTTGGAATTTTGTGAATGATATAACTCTGGTAATTTTTAATTTTATGAAAAAAGTTATGAGAATAAATTGTTTGACCTTTTGAATACTATGAACAACCCTACAGAGAATTTTTGAATTTTGAAAAAAATAGTCTCAAAAATTTTCAAAATGTGCCCACATTTTGAATTTTCATCCAAATTGGCTGGCTAACGAACTTGACCTTCAGTTTAGTAGACTCAAAGAGTGTACCAAAGGGCAATCTAATAGATTAATTTTTTCAAAAGCTATCGTGTTCACAGACAGACATACATACAGACATTCAGACAGACAAATTCGTAACAACCTGTTTTTCGGATTCAGGGGGTCTCAAAACTTGATGAGAATCTAAAAAATTAACAACAAAAAATATAACAATTACTTTTTTTTAAAGTTTATCTGTTTTAGTTTAAAATTCATCTCTTTGGTTCAAAAGTAAAATTTGTTTATTCAATTGATTTTTATTTTATGTTTTTGAAAATTATTCTTTTACACTAACCATACATCTCTCTATTTAAAAATTCGTTTTTTAGCGTAAATATTTGAGCATTCAATTTTTTGTTAAAAATTAATCTGTCTTAGTTTAAATTTATTAAATCTTATTTTTAAACTTATCCTTAGAAAACCTTTTTGGTTGGAAATTCATATTCTTTCTTAAGAATCAAGCTGAATCAGTTAATTATTTATCACTTTAGTTCGAAATTTATCGCGTTGGTTAAATCCGACTATTTTGTTAAAAATTGGTGGTTTTTTAAAATTAATTTTTGGAACTAAAATTTAACCATTATTTAAAAATTGAACTATTTTGCTAAAAAATTTTTGTTGTTTTTTTGGTTTAATATAAATTTTTTCTTCACAAAACTTAACTATTCCAGTTGCATATTCCGTTATTTTATTTAATAATATGTTTCTTTAGTTGAAAATTAATTTTCTTAGCTAAAAATTATTCTGTTTCGTTCAAAATTCATCGTTATTATTTAACATTGCACTATTTTAGTTGAAGATTCAATATTTCAGTCGAAAAGTCGGCTCTTTGTGTGAAAATTTAAATATTTTGTTAAAAACTCCATTTTTTAAATTTACTTTTTGAACTAAAACTTTAACTTTTATAGTTGATATTAAAACTATTTGGTGAAAAAAAAAACGTTTCTTTTTTTATTGATTATTAATTTTTGTAACAGAAAATTTTACTTTTCCAATTAAACTGTCAACACTTCAGTTCAAAATTTATCACTTTTGTTGAAAATTAAACTATTTTTTTTTTAATTTCTTTTTTTGTTTTTGTTGAAAATTAATTGTTTGATCTAAAAATTTAACTAGCAGTTGATAGTTCAAATATTTTGCTTAAAATTAATTTTTTTAACCGAAAAATCTATATTTATTGTTTTAAATTCATCTTTTCTGTTTTATATTAAACTATTTGAGTTAAAAATTCAACATCTAAGTTCACAATTCACAACTGTAGTTGAAAAGTTAACTATTTCGTTAAAAGAATTTGTTATTGATTGATTATTAATTTTTCTAACAGAAAATTGAACTGTCAGTTGAAAAAGCAAGTCTTTGGTTAAAAATTAATTTTTCGAACTAAAACTTTAACTGCCAGTTAAAAATTGTACTATTTTATTAAAAAATAATTTCTTGCGCCAAAAATTTAACTATCAGTTGAAAGAAAATTTCTTCTGGTGCATAATTACATGTTTAATATTTAATTAATGTTTCGAAATAAAAATTTAACATTTCTAGTTAAATTATTTTGTGAAAAACTTGTTTCTTTTTTAATTAACTGTTAATTTTTTTAACAGAAAATTTGAATATTCCAGTTTCCTATTCCATCGTTTTAGATAAAAATTCATCTCTTCGGTTGAAAATTAATTTTCTTATTTGAAAATTAAGCTCCTCAATTATTGAATAAAAATTGCTCTATTTTCAAGATTTATGTATGATTCTAAAAATTCATGTATTTTTTAGAAAATTTGTCTAGGAAAACTATAGGTTAATTATTTACAATAAAAACCACAACATACTTATTTTAAAAAATATTTATATTATGTAAGTTAAATAAAAATGAAAATAGAACTTATAAGAAAATAATTTATAGAATTACTATATTCCATTTTATAAACAAATAAATTAATTAAAACGTTTATAAAATAAATATGAGAATTGAAAAATATTAACGTTCTGAAAGTAGAAGTTTGCAGTTTGGTGGGGCGGTTGTCATTCCATTTATTCCTGTCAGACAGGGAAGAGGTTCGCCTGGAGCCAAAGAAAAATTAAACTTTTGTAGGAGGCAAGCTGTAAACAATAGCAAACTGTTTTTTGCAACTGTGGCACCTATGCATTTTCTGCGACCTAAAAATAAAAATTTTAAGCATTTTAAATCAATATTTAAATATAAAAATTCAAATTTCGCGCCATAATAACTATAAAATCATAGGTTTTGGCTAAGTGTGACTTTGGAGAGATTCGGAAGAACCATTGGCGCCAAATATAAATTGAACAAATCGTATCTCTTTTAAAACTAATTTTTAACGATAAATAGTTGTTGATTAAATAATTTGGTTTCTTTTTTACCATTTTATATCAAATAGTATAATGAAGCGCACACGCATAGCTTTTCCATTTAAGGAGGCAAATAATTTTTAATACGAAATAAAAATTGTCAAGGCCTATTTTTTTTTAAGTTTTTGAATACTTGAATTTGAGTTAGAATTATATTTTGAGATCTGAAAGAAGGGAATTAATTTTCTTATTTTCTTGTAGTTATGTATATGAAAATAAATTTCCGAAGGTTCTCAAAACAATTGAGAAATATTTTTAAAGATATTAAATGTGTCAAAAAAGAATGTACAGAAAAATTTGATAATATATTTTTCATTTCACGACATTGTACCAAATTCTAGGCAAAGCTTGTGTCAGTTTCAAAAATATTTAAAGCTTTTGAAAGTTTTGAAAAATTTCGGAAATACATACAATATTTTGGGAAATGTCTTCAAGTTTTAAAATGCTTTCAAGCTATTCAAACCTTTTGAAATTCTTAAACATCTTTGAGAATTATTCGAATCTTTCCGAACAATATTTTCGCAAAATGAAAAAAATTGTCTTTAAAACTTGGAGACTATCTTTTCAAAATTCTGAAAATATTTTGAAATGTTTAAGATTTTTTTAGTATTTTCTTAAATTTAATTTTTTTCAATTAATCACATTTTTCGAGAACATTCAAAAAAAATAATTCTCCTAAAATCTTTCAAAATTCTTTAAACGCTATAAAAGTTTTTGCTCAAAATAAAAAAAAAAATTTTGCTTCAATTTTTTTAAATTGTTTTAAGTTGTCAATTATGTTTGACTGTTTAAAAAACATCTAAATTTCTTTTAAACTCCTTTGCATTTTTTGAAATTTTTTAATCTGTTGAAGATGAAAAATATTCCCTTAGAATATTTTGGATTCTTTTTAAAAAGTTTTTATAATCTTTTTTAATCTTCCAGATCTTCCGAATATTTGTTGTAAGAACTCAAAGTTTTTCTAATTTTTTTAAATCTCACAAAGTTGAAAAAATGGGCCTAACATCCTCCAAATTATTTTTTAGCAATATTGGAGATATTTTGTAATATTTTTAAACGTTCTTTCTAATTTAATACTTAAAATAAAAGATCAATCACAATTTTCCGAGAAAATTCCAGGAACTATTTTATTCTTTCGAAACCTTTTAAAATTTTCAAAAGGCTTCTTTTTGTAAACAAATTTAGGAATTTATATTTTGTTTAAAAATGTGTTTAATCTTTTGAGAATTTAAGTTATTTTGTAATCTTTTAAATATATTTCTAAACCTTCTGAGTACCTTTACAATTTAAGATTTTTTAATGAATTTTCATATATTTTTTAATGTTTTCCAATTTTTTTCTTTGGAATTTAATTTTTTTGAAATAGGAAATCATTTTATGTTTCGACAAAAAATCTTAAAGAGATGATTCTCTAAAAATACCTGAAGATTCTTTGAACCCTTCAAACATTTTTGTTACAATTTAAAAAAAAACTAAATTTTGCTTTACATTTATCAAAATCGTTTCAACTTTCATATTATTTTTAAATCTTTCACAAATTTATAAACATTTTTAAACTTACTGGAATCTGCTCTGAAATGTTTTATTCTTGCAGAATTCAAAACATTTTCTATAAAATTCCTCTTTCAAAATAAAAAATAATTTGTAATTCTCCCAGCAATCTAAAGAAATTATTTTTGGTTCTCTTGAAATCTTTTAAAATTCTTAAATAGCTTCTTGGTTCAAGTTTATAAAAATCCTCTAAGGGTATTTTTCAATGTTTCTAAAAGATCCAAAACTTCTAAACATCTTTTGAAACAATTCTGTTTTCATATAAAATTTTTGAATCCTACAAAATTTAGAAAATTATACCAAAATCTTTTCAAGTTTCAAATTATATTTAAATCTTTAAAACTTCTTAATTTCTATGAAGCTTGCGCGATTTTTTCTAACATTTTGTTATATTGCAAAATTGAAAAATTAAAAAAAATTTTTAATTCATTTGAATCATTCTCAATTTTCATTTAAAATTAATTTTTTTAAATAAAGATTCATGCGAAATTTTCCATACATTTTCAGAATTTTTTTTGAAACATTTTAGAATTCTTAAAAAATTAATTCCTTTCAAAATAAAAAGAAAATCTTTTTAAAATTATTATATTATATTTTCTTCATTAATTATTTTAAGTTTATTATATTCTTATTATTATTATTATCTTTTTAAAACTTCTACCACTTCTAAATATCTTTGTCAAAAATTCAGTATTCCTAGAAAATTTGTAAGTCCTGTCAAATTATAAAAGTTGTCTTGAAATTTTTTGAGTTTCCAATTATTTTCGAACCTTTTCAACATTTCAGAATAGATCAAATTTACACGATTTTATTTTTAAATTTTGAAATCTTGCAAAATTGCCTGATCTTGTTTTAAACTGTTTCTCATTTTTTGCTCGAAATTTTAGGAAACCATATGAAATGCATTGAAATATTTTTTAATTTTAATTTTTAATTTATATTTGAGAATAAAGAACTATTAAAATTTTGCCATTAATTTTGAGAATTTTCTTTATTTGTTGAAACCTTTCAGAATTCTGAAAAATGTTTTTTTTTTCAATCTTGTAAAATCTACAGTTGGTTCGAAATTTTCTTAAATCATATTAAATAAAATTTTTTAAAGATATTTTTGAAACTTAAATAACCCAAATATTTTTTTTTAATAATTAAAAGTTTTTTCTACCATTTTTTTCAACCCCAAAAAATTTAAAAAATTGCCTCAAAATCATCCATTATCTTTAAAGGCTCATTTTTCTAAACAGTCAAAGACTTCTGAGTCTTCTAAGTTTAGAAAAATCTCTTCTTGTAACATTTACTTTACAAAATTTGACATTATTAAAAATTCCCCCCTGATATATGAAAAATGTACATTGTGTTCAAATATTTGTAAAAGCCTTTCAAGCTGAATTTTATCATAATGTAAAATTACTTGTTTGGAAAATATTATTTAAAAAATTGATGGTGCAGATAGTTTATTATCTTTTTGAATAGATTAAAAACGCAATGATTGTTATTGAAGAAAAAGATTCTTATTTATAGAAATAATCCTTTAAGTTTGTTTAATTTGTAATTATTTACATTAGTTTATTTTAATCATTTTCAAAAGTTCCATTTTCTTTTCTAGTATGCTGTTTTTATTCGACTTGGTTATTATGAATACTTTTTATGACATAATTTTTATAATCTTATCAAAAATAATTATCCCATATTTTATACCAAAATCATAACTGTAAAAAAGCTAGTATAATTATATTAATTTTTTAAATAAACAATACCTGTTCCAAAAGGCATTAACCACGAATCTTCGATAAATTCTCCTTTATCATTGATGAATCTTTCTGGTCTGAAATTTTCAGGATCACCCCAATGTTCCTTATCCATATGAACACTAACTAAATTGGCCAGAAGTGTATAATCTTTTTTTATTTCATATCCAAATAGTGTGGAATCTTTGAGTGCACGATGAGGCACAACTGTTGGTGCTACGTGAGAAATTCTCAAAACTTCTGCTATTGCCGCATTCAGATAAGGCAAACTAAAAAATTATTCAATTAATTAAAAATTAATAATAATTTATTAAAATTATAAATTATTTTATTTTGATTCATTTCATTCTATGAAGAAGATTTTTTTAAATATTGAAACATATTTAAATAATACCCCCAATAGCTCTAGAGTTCCTCAAACTGTTGATAAGTACTTCCGAAAAGTTCCGCGAGAATTTTTTTTAACAAAAATAGCTTGCTTCCCATTTTTTGAAACTTGAACTTTTTTTAATGACCTTTCATTTTTAAAAGAGTTCTGGAATCGTCTAAACAAAATTTGAAAAATATTAAAAACTCAAAAGTTAGAACATTTTTAATATTGAAACTTTGTGATGAATTTCTCTTTTAGAGTTCCAAGAGTTTCAGTTAGAGTACTGTTCCTTCTTATAGAGTTCTACCAAAAAGTGTCATGACACTTTTCGATTGAGTTGAAATTTAAAAAACTGCAGTACTTTAAATATAAATAAAATGTCGGATATACAAAAATTTATTCAATTTCAAAAGTTCTGACAAGAGTTCTGCCTTCCCCTCCCTCCACAAGAGTTAAACAAAAAATATTTTGACGTTTTTCTATAAACCCAAAATTCAAAAAACTTTTACTTTTTATTTTACTTTTTACTTTACTTTTTATTTTACTTTACTTTTATTTTACAAAATACTTTTCAATCTCATTGAAAAATGTCACAAGAATTTTTGATATAAAAGATAGAAAAGAACTCTAATCAGAACTCTGTGGAAATAAAAAAAATTTATTTCCAAAATTTGTGTTATATTCGAAATGCTGTAATTCTTTCAGTTTTGGCTTGATCACAAAATGTCACAAAAATTTTTGTGGAACTCTTCTAAGGGGAACAGAACTCTGATCAGAATTCTTTAAATTCAAATTTTGTTTCATTCAAAAAAAATTGTTTAAAGTATCCAAAGTTGTTTGAGTTTTGATTTGTCTGAAAAGTCTCATAAGACTTTTAGTAGAACTCTTGGGGGGGGGGGGGGATCAGAACTCTGATTAGAACTCATGGAAATGTAAAGGAAAACTTCATCAAACGTGTTCAATTTTCAAAGTTTATTACTTTTTTAAAATTCTGTTAATAGAGAACTCTAAATTTCTTTAGGAATTAAACGATCATTCGAAAAAGGTCCATTTTTTTAAAAGTGGAAGCCTGGTCACTTAGAATTCAAAAAAAAGTTAACATTCGCAAAATTGAGAGACTTATCTTCTAGTTCCAAAAGAGTTCTGGAATTCAATACATATGTAATTACGAAAAAGCAAAAATCTTAAGGTTAGAATCTTTTGAAAAATGAAAAATTTGTACACTTTTCGTTCAAGTAAAAATTCGAAGAACTGCAGGACTTTAAAGAAAAATAACATTTTTTAGACAATTTTTTTAAATTTATAAAGTTCTAAAAAGAGTTCTGCCTTTCTCTTCTACTCGTAAAGTCGAACGAAAAAATATTTTTACATTTTTCTATAAAGCCACAATTCAAATAACAAGAACTCTGATCAGAACTCGGTTTCGAAAAAATGAAAAAAAGGAAAGTTCGAAAATTTTGAAAACTCAAAAATTTGGACGAATTTGTCTTCTAGAGTTCTAAGAGTTCAAAAAGTGATTTGCATTTTTTTTGCAAATTTTTACTCATATATATAATATATTTTTTTTCTACAAATACTTTGTTTTTTTGAATACATTTTAGAACCATTTAGAATTATTTATAACCATTTTACCTTAGAACTGTATTTGTTTATATAAATTGTTTAAGTAATTGGCGTTCCCGATTCTCGTCAATATTAGAAACAAATTTGCATTCTCCTACGCTTCGCAGTATAAAATTAGTTAAAGATATTTTTTCATTATATGTATAATAAAATAACAAAAAATTATAAATACATTATTTGTTAAAAGCGTGTTTTTTACAATTTTCAATAAGTTAAGGCTTATTTAAGTGTCTTCGTAAAATAATTTGATAAAAATAATATTATCATATAAAAAAACTTCTCTGAATATTATTTTTTTCGAAACATTATAAACAAATTGATTAAACAAATGGATTGTTCAGGCATTTGTTAACGAAAAAAATGTTTTTCTTTATTTATTTTGGTCCTTTACACTGTTTGCTTTTTGATAATTTCAGCTACACTCATAAATAGTTCATAAATTGCATGGTTTTTTAAAACAAATTTTATAAACATATCAATTATTCAGGCATTTGTCGACGGAAAAATGAGTTTTTTTAAACGCCAGTTCTTCTGATTGGAAATCCATGATAATTTTAGCGACCTTTATGATTATTTGATCGAATGTATTTATGTCGACGCATTTTTTCATTAGATTTGTTTAAAAAAAAAACTTATCTACTACTTATTAATGTTGCTGAACTTACCATAAATTTCCCAATTGACTCACATAGAAAAAGTTAATTTTTTTTGTCGAAAAATGCCTGAATAATGAATTTTTATTTAATTTTATTTATAATATTGAAAAAAATTACTGTCGGAAATTTTTTTTCTAATAATATTATTTCCATCCAAACTTCTTGCAATAAAACTAAAAAAAAAACTAAAATTATCGAAAATTATCGCAGACACTTTCAACAAATTATCTATTTATACATATTTTATATTTCTTAAATAATAATAAAACATCTTCAACTAATGTTAATCTATAAAATATAGGCAACTGTAATATATTTGCTACTATTGACGAGCATCGGGAAAGTCAAATAAAAAAATGGTATTTTTTTGTCATGTTTTCTTATTTATAAAAAAAATTTATAAAATAAATAAAAAATCGGGTTTGAAAGCTCTCTGAAGAATTAAAGCAGTATTTTTTTCTTAAATTTTTCATGTCCAAATCGGTCAAGATTTGTCGGCTGTTTTTGTGTTATAAATTGGGGAAGATCAAGCTATGCGCGCTCCGGGGCTAAGCACGCACTTTTTCGCTCAAAAAAAAAAAAAAAAAAAAAAAAAAAAAAAAACCGGTATCACGTGAAAACTCGCCTACTCGTGTGTAAAAGAAATTTCAAATCGTTTAATGTGAGATATTTTTTTCGGCTAACCAAAATAAATAACGCTATGTGGCTGAGCGCGCGGTTTCTCGCAAAAGCTAAGTGCGCAACTCGGGTGAAAATTATGGGACTGAAAAATTATTTTGTGTACGACTTTATTAGAAATTCGGATTTTTCGTTCATTCGTGAAGAGCAGAAAATCGCCATTTTCGCCCTAGGGCCGAAATTTTATTTAAAAAGTGCGCCTTAGGGGGGGGGGGAAATAGATAAAGCTGTGATCACGAAGAAAAAGCTTGTATCTTTGAAAGGAATGATAAGTAGTTGTCCGTTGATAAGAAATTAAATGTTTTTATCAAATTAAAAAACTTTATTTAGAAAATCCAAAGCTGCGCGCTTATTACGCCTTTTTTCGTACGTCTTTAGAGTGAGCGTCAAATTTATCACTCCTCCAAGCTATATCCTCATTTTCTTTCTTAATTAATTTTGTTATTAAAAATCAATGATGGAAAAACTATGCGCGCTAAGCCTCGGTGCCTCATACTCAAAAAAATTTACTTACTTATTTTTATAATCAAGAGAAGGTAGTGACTCAGTTCCAAACACTCTGTCGAGTTCTTCTTGAATTTTTTTTTGTATTTCTGGTTTTACAGAAATGTAAGCAATAAGAAATCCCAGACTGTTATTCGTAGTTTCGAGTCCAGCGCCAAAAAAGTCCTTAATTAGTGCAAAAAGCTCTAATTCTTTATAAAAAAAATATAAATTATTTCACCAAGGAAATGCAGAATTTCAGATTCAAAATTGGAAAAAAAATTAATTTACCATTAAAAATTGATGTCGAATCGTTTTTTCTTTTTTCTATTTCTTCGAGGTATGCACCTATCATATCGTTGTGAACACCTTCTGCTTTTATTTCCTTATGTCTAGCTAGCTCTGACTACAAATTTGTTAAAATTTAGGAAATTTCATTGAGATTAAAATCAAATTTAAAATCCTATTTAACGTCCAATAATCAAGTTAATGAGCAGATTTCCTGAAAATAAAACCAAGAATCCAACGACCACATTTGGACAATCGCCATAAAATATTCCTATTGCAATCTGAAAAAGAACAAAAATTTCTTTTTTTCCTAAAAAAGACAAGAAAAAAATCTTCCCGCTACGCGGGCACATTCTTGGTACGTGTTACGCGCGCGACTCGCGACCTTGAGCGCGTCAAGGACGCTCAATTTTTGATTCTCGCGCTTCGCACTCGGTCTTAGGTTTTTCGTACATTCTTGCGCAAACCTTTTAAAATTGAGACTAAGAAAATCTACCACTGTAATTCTGTGACTGTGAATTCTCTTTTGTTAAAAGATCATAGCTCGAGAGTTTGAGCGCACCTACGGCGCGCGACTGATGGCTCTCGCACTCCACGCTCGGTGTTTGCATTTCTCCCACATTCGTGAACAGACCTTTAAAAATCACAGGTCAAAGGATCGACAACTGTGATTTTGTGATTGTGAACTCTCTTTTGTTAAAGCTCTTTCGGCTTTAACGAACACATTCTCATCACGTATCTCGTGTTTCGTACTCGATTTTGTCCCAACTGTCAACTTTTCTCCATTACACTCAACAACTTTAAATCAAATATAATAAATTTTTTATGTAACTCTGCGTGGGATTGCTTATTCAGATATTGAAAAATAAAGTACAAATTGTATTTATCATGATTACTTTAATATTTGTTTCTTATTTTGCTTTAAATTATATTCTAAGCTGCACTGAAACATGTATCATTTCAATAAATGTATATAATTATAATTCATAAAATTAATGAAAATTGAAATAGACTAATTCTTATTTCCCTTTTTTTATAATTTTTTCCAAAAATCTATTTTTTTAATTTTTAATCTGATTTTTTACGATTGAAAGAAAGTCTACTCGCCCTATCTAAAAATTATTAATAACAAATTTATAAATTTTATTAGGTAAGCAACTTTTGTCTTTTAATTTTATTTCGTAACTTGTGTAATTTTTTTTATTTTGAGTGTTATTTTTTACGATTAAAGCAAAAACTACGGGTCCTATCAAAAATCATTCATGAAAAATTTGAATGAGTTTTCGAAATTTTTTTTAAGAGTAACTTTTGTCTATTTCTTTTTTTTATATGTTGTGTCGCTTGTCAAAAAATTCACTTTTTTAATTTTATTGTATATTACGCATAAAAAACTGCGTATCTTATGATAAATAATTATTAAAATTTTATAGCCCTTTTTTAGATAAACAATTTTTGTCTCATTTTTTTCGTAGCTTGTGTCGTTGGTTCAAAAAAATTTTATTAATTTTTTTATTGTTAATGTTTTTTTTACGACTAAAGATAAAAACTACGCGTCCTATCGAAAAGTAGTTTATAACAAATTTGTAGATCTTTTCAGGGTGCCCAATTTTAGCTCATTAATTTTATTCGTATCTTGCATAGTTTGACCGAAAAATGGAATTTTTTGGTTTTTTATTACTTTTGGTAGGATAAAATTTTGAATTTTAAACTTTTTGACCGAATTCAAAAAGTTGTTATTATAATATTGCAGGGTTTTGAAAAATCAACGTTTTTCATTTCCTGATTTTTTTTTCATATCGTGCCTTGTTTGGCTTAGAATGTTCATTTAGGTTTTTCTTTTGGATTTTGAAAAAATGTGGTTTCAAAATTTAAGAAAATATGCTCACTTTTTAAATTTTCATCCCAAATAGTTTGTTTACAAACTTGTTCTTTCTTTTGAGGTCCACAAAAATTTTTCCAAAGCAGAATCCAATCTGATCAATTTTTCGAAAGTTATTGTGCTTCCAGAATACAGACTACAGGCTACGGACAGACAGACAGTCAGACGGACAAGAGACATTCGTAAATTTTTTTTTCTGGCTCAGAGGGTCTCAAAACGTAGAAATTTTATGAAAACCGACAAAGAGAAATTTTAGATAAAAATATTACCTTCTCATTAGGATGAGAATGTAAAAAAATTTCTGCCTTTGGCAAAAATAAAAAAGAGGAAAATTGATTTTTTACTTATTTTTTGCCTTGATGAGGGTGCTGTGTAAGTGCCGAAACCTTAATGTTTTTATTTATAAATGTTTTTTTTTGGCTTGATAATGATAAAAAAAATAAATACGAAAAAAATATAAAATAGAATGTGTAAAAAACGAGAAAAGAAGGGGGATTGGTTGCTTGCCTTCCCATTTTTCTCTCCTTTTTTTATTTTTGTCTGGAGGGAGAATTTTTTTTCTCTTTCAGAAAAAGAAAAAGGGAATTTTTTGTTTTTTCTTCAGATTGCAATAGGAATTTTATGGTCAGTGTCCAAATGTGGTCGTTGCATTCTTGGTTTTATTTTGGGGAATTCTGCTAATTTCCAGATTTTTTATTTCAAATTTTATTAAAACTGGACTTTTAAATAAATAAGTTAATAATTTGAAAAAATTTAATATTTATTTACTTCTAGGAACTTTCTTATTCCTCCATGGCATTTTTTCAAGGCATTGAATCCACTGTATTCTGGAATAAAAAATCTCAAAAATGGCATGTGATCCAAAAGTCCACCTGCGGCACTTGTATGCCTTGCTAAATTGTATAACATTTCAACAGCTTCTTGTAATTTAGCATTTTCTTCTGTCAATCTACATGAATAATTTTTTTTTTAATTAGACATTTTTTTATTCAGGCAATGAACCACCTACCTGATTCCTACCTTTACCGACATTTCTTCCATTCAACTCACGTTCACACGAAATCACAACATTTGGAAATATTTTTAATTATTTAGGTTTTATTGAAATAATTTGAAAATGAAAACAGAAAATTTTAAGACAATATTTTAAAATATTACAAAATGTATTTTTTTTTAGAACTTGCAACAAAATATATTTTAAAGTTCTAAAAAGTTTAAAAAGATTTTATTTTTATAGTTTTTAATCTAAAGAAAATGTAAATTTTTGCAACTTTAAAAATAAAATTTGGATACTTTGGACCATTTGTAAAGATATTAACAAATTGCAAAAAAATGTAGATTTTAGTAATTTTTAAATTAAATTTTAAAGCTTTTAATCATTTTAAAAGGTTTCAAACGGATTTGGAATACATTAAAAATAATTTTAACAAAAAAAAAACGTAGAATTTTTAAGATTTAAAACGAAATATTTCGAAGCTTTTTAAGAATTTTAAAAATTCGCAAGAAAGTATAACAATTTTCTTAAGACGACTGAAAATTTTTAAGTATTCTTTATCTCACAAAATTTGTTTTAATGGAATATTCAAAAAGATTGCAAAGCATTCCAAAAGGAATCTGAAAATTTTTGAGGCAATTTTTTTTGTTAATTTTGCAAAATTTTCGTTTAAATTTCAAAAATACTTTCAAATTTGAAAACATTTTTAAAAACAAAATGCAAAATGTATATTTTTTAAGTTTTTGGAAAAAATTTTGAATACTCTAAAGATTTTGAAAAGTTTCAAAATAATAAAAAAAAGTTATAAAGATTCGTAGAAGTATTGAAAGTTATTCTTTTTTTAAATTAGTTCGAAGAGAACATTTAAAAAAAAAGTTAAAAAATTACAGAAGATTGTCAAAATTTTCAAAAAAAAAAATGAGGAAGATTGTATAACAATTTTAGGAATAATTCGAGTCAGTTTTCAAAAATATCATTTGGAATTTTAGAAGTTTTGGAAAGAATAAAAATATTTTTTAAGTTTGGAAAATTTTCAAAAAGTTCATAATTTTTTTCTAACTATTTAGACTTTTTTGACGTTTTTTAATATATCTTAAATCTTTAAAAGTTTAAAATTATAATTTGCCCAAAACTTTTCTTTCTCTTGACTGAATAATATTTTTTCGTTGAAAATTGGCAAAATTGATTAAAATTGCAACTATTTGGTTTAATGTTAAAATACTTCTTGTTAAAAATTCAGCTATTTTGTTGAAAATTCTTCTTTTTGTATGAACTTAACTATTTTTTATTTGAAATTACAATATTTTGAAATTTCAATCCACTTATATTTTTCGTTGAGGAATCGTCATTTTGGTTGAAAAAAAATGAATTATAAGTTAAATCTTCAACTGAAAAAGATTCAAGATTTATTTTCTCTTTTTTTAAAAATGAAAATCCAATTAAAAGGCGTTTAAATTTGAATCAATTTGTCAAGAAGTAATTTCGTTGGTAAAGGATTCATCATTTAAAATAAAAATTCGTCTTTTTGGTAGAAAAATATTCTTCATTGTAGAAAATTCATGCATTTTACTGAAAAATAACTTTTTTCTTGAGAATTGATATTTCTGGGTTGAAAAAGTTAAACTCTTTTGTAGAAAATTAATCTTTTTTGGAAAGTATTTTTTTTCTTTTTGTTTAAAAATAGGACTAGTTGAAAATAAATCTTTCTTGGTTAGGCATCAACTATTTAAGTGAAAACTGATATTTTTAAAGTGGTTTTTAATCGAAAATTATTAGATTTCGTAATATAAAAATCTAGTATCTCATAGAAATTTTGGATGTTAGTTGTTTGTAGTCAGAAACTGGTCGTTTTAATCAAAATAAAAGTATATAAAGAAGATTTATGACAATTTTAGATTATGTTAGTATTTTAAATCTAAAATACATATTGAAAATTAAAAATCATTATAGTTCAAACAAGATTTGTAATTTTTAAACAGTTTTAGATTATGTTAGCATATTTCACCGAAAATTGTTTAAGAAAAAAATTATTATATTTTAGGTGCTCCTAAATTAAAAAAAAATTTCGGTTGTGTGTTTTCAGTGTGAAAAAATTAATTAAGAAGAAGATTTAAAAATTTTAAAAATTTTAGGTTACGGTTCCGTTAAATAAATAGAATTAGCATTTCAAAATAAAAGTCCAATTTTCAAGAACTTTAGGTTATGTTGGTGTGTTTCACCTAAAATCGTTATTTTTAATTTTTATCCAAGATTCTTTTTATGAAATAAAAAAATGTACAAGTTTATAAAACTTTTGTTTTTTTTTTTCGTTCGAAATTGAAATTTTCGTCAAAAAAAGCATTAGATTTTTAAGTAAATTAGCAACTTTTGAACAAAACGAATATGATTGCAATTTAAACAAGATTTTGATTTTTTAAATAAATTTTTTATTATTCTAGTGGTTTTTCTTGAAAATGAGTATTTTTATTCAAAATGATTATATTTTAAAGATGTGTCGCAAATTTTCAAAATTTTAGGTTATGTTGATATGTTTCATCAGAAATCGGCATTTTTAAAGAAAAAAAGAAAAAAATTTAATCCATAATTATAATTTTTTTTAATTTCTTATGTTATTCAAGTGTTTTTGGTCTAATATCACTGTTGTTAAGAAAAAATAAAGATGTTTTAAAAAAAATTTACAATACTTGAATATTAATTAGCTTACTTTAATATTTTTCGTCAGAAATTTGTATTTTCATGACATCATAACATCAAAACAAAATTATATAATTAAAAAGTTGTCGATAGATCGAGTAAGTGCTACATTGCCAATAATAATTAATTTTAATAAATGCAGATATTGTTTGATAATATATTTTTCATTAAACTTACTTTAAACCACCCACTAAATTCCAAATATTGTTTAAAATCGAGATACTTGAGTGTTTTGAAAAATTCTCAATTACACCATTCTTCGAATTTCTTCTGAGGTTGGTTATCAAGGAATTGACATTGTCCAAAATTAAATCCTCCATTGTTCTTTTTCCGAATCCTAAATGCTTTAAACTTTTCTGTGCAAACCTAAATATTATTAATTAATAGGGAGTCATTTTTGCATTTATAATTTAATTTTTTTAATTAAAAATTATTTGTGAAAAAGAGATCCCCCTCCCCTTGCCATGCTGGGAATCGAACCCAGGTCTTCCAATTGCCGGTCGGGTGCTCTACCCACTAAGCTACTGGAGAGATCAAATAAGAATATTTTTTTACAGACATGCTATATGCCAAGGTTTCCTCTAAAAAATCATAGATATAAAATACAGAAAATTTTTCCAGTAGCTAAATGGGTAGAGCACCCGACCGGCAATCGGAAGACCAGGGTTCGACTCCCAGCGGAGCGAAGAGGGAAATTTTTTTTCGCAGATAAAAGTTAATTTTGAAAATGTTAGAAAAACGGAAAAATCTGAATTTAAGTAATTTAATGTTAATTGAATTTTAATTTTATTTACCTTCTGTGATCAGTCCATACTTTTTCTTCTGTAAAAACCATTCCTCTTCTAACACCCATTGTTCTGTACCGAAATGAAAAAGAATCTGGTCTCCCATCAAATTCTGGTCGACTCAACATTTCCACAATTGCCTCTCGCCCGGAAACTAAAATAAATGGTTTCGCGTATCCCAAACGTAAGCCTACAACTGGCCCATATTTTTCCGCCAAATGGGAAAAGGCACATGCAAAATATTTTTTTTCTTTCAAAAGTTTTTTCATATCCAACATATTTCCAAGCACTGGCAGGCCTTTGGGTCCTAAAATATTTAATTTACTATCAGTTTAAAAATTCTGTTCCGAGCTAAGCAAGAGTGAAGCGGTTGCTGGTAATTTATTGACAGACGATAATGGTTCGTGCCCATGCTAAGGTACCACAAGTAGGTAAGGTAGATTCATTCGTACCTAATATCAACTAATAGCAGAAGGAAGTAGCATATTGTAGGTGGGGCCTTACCGACTGGTGGCATTTTAGCACGGACACAAACCATTACCATCTGTCGGTAAAAGAACTGCCACTGTTTTACTGTTGCTTAGCTCGAAACAGAACCCAATAACAAAAACTCTGCTGCTATACTTCTTGTATCAATTTGCATTCAAACTGTTAAGAAAAAGGGAAAATTTTCTACAAAAAAAAAGTATTTTACACTTTTTAAAATTATGCTTCGTCTTTTTTACTAAAAAATTTAAATATTGAGTTAAAAAGTGAACTATTTTGTGGTAAAATTGTCCCTTTTAAATAATTAGTAAATAGATGGTTTAAAAATCTTTTTTTGTTGTTGAAAATTTAAGTAATGTGTTTAAAATTCATTTTCTTGTTTTTGAAAGTTAACGGTTTTAATCAAAAGTAAACTATTACATTATTGGTTTAAAATTAATATTTTTAGGTCAACAATTTAAAAAATTGGTCGGAAAATGATTTTTTTTTGCTTGAAAGTACATGTGTTTGGTTTTAAATATACCTTTTTGCTTGATATTTTTTTTTAATTCAACTATTTTTGTGAGAAGTCGTCTTTTCTGTTTGAAAATTCAACTGCTTTGTTAAAAATTCGCATTTTTAATTTAAAGATTCATCTTTTTCAGATTGAAATTCATTTGAAAATATAAATATTTAATTTTATGTCAGGAGTAGATCGTTTTTAGTTAAAAATTTAACTATTAAATTTTTCATCTTGTTTTGTTTGAAACTCAACTAGTAGGTTGAATTCAGCTTTTTTTAACTAAAAATAAACATTTTTGCTGAAATATTAATTGTAAGATTTTTTGTTTAGAAAATATCTTTTAGTGTAATTTGATTTTCTTTCATTCAAAATTAAAATATTTCCTGGATTGAACTATTAATTATTATATTTTTTATTGAGAATTACCCTTCTTTGTTTACAAATTTGAATACTGGTTTAAAACTTAAATATCTTTCCCAAAAATTAATTTTGGTTGTTATTAAAGACTCATAATTTGAGATGATGATTAAAATATTTTGTTGGAAATTTGTTATTTTCAGTTTAAAAATTAATGCTCTTATCTGAAAATTAAACTATTCCATTATTGGTGAAAAATTATTATATTTTAGTTATTTGGTTTGAAAATGAACTTTTGTGGTACAAATTTATATTTTCGAATTAAAATTTGAACATTTTGCAGAAAATGTAACAATTTTCTAAAAAATTCGTCTTTTTGGCGAAGGAATAAACTGCTTTGTTGAAAAGTTTCCTACCAAGTTAAAAAATTCTATTATTTTTGTAGAGAACCTTGCTACGTCACTGAAAAATCTTTCTAAGCTGAAGATTCAACTTTTTTCTTGAAAATTCGTCACTTTGCTTTTAAAATTTATATTTTTGGTAAAAATATATTTTGGTAACAACTGTTTAGTTCAACAAAATATGTTGTGACGTTTCAAATATTTTGTAAAAAAATTATCTTTCTTGGTTGAATTCAACTTCTTTTTATTTAAAATAAAAATTTTTTTATGGGAAATGTCAAGTATTAATATTATCCTAAATATTCGTTTTTTTTCGTATCAAAAATTATTTTTGTTTTAACGAAAAATTTAACTACGCCATTGGTATAAAATTAATATAATATTGCATTATTGGTTGAAAGTTGATATTTATTAGTTGAAAATTCAAGAATTTGGAAGAAAAATTATATTTTTCGTTAGAAAATCGTCTTATTGGTAGAAAACTCATTTTCTGGATAAAAAACTGATCTGCTTAGTTCCAATTTAAACCACATGAATAAACTAGTTTGCTGAAAATAAGTTATTTTTTTAACGTATTGTGGTAACAAAAAATTGAATTATTCTATTTTTTGTTGAAAATTGAAGTTTAAAAATCAACTGCTTGGATAAAAATGTACTGTTTTGTTAAAAGCTTATTTTCCCGTTCAAAAATTTAACTACTCAGATTAAAATTCCTCTTTTTGGATTGAATATTCACTTTTTTCTTGTACGGAAATTGATATTTCTTTGTAGGAAACTTCTTGGTTAAAAATTGGTCTTTTTTGTTGAAAATTCAACTAATTTTTAGAAACTCATATTTGTGTTCCAAAATTCAACTGCTTAGACAAAAATTTGTCTTCAAATTGAAAATTTGACGTTTTCAAATTAAAAATCCATTTTTTTTTAGGAAAATTTGTTTTGGGTCAAGATCTTGGTTAAAAACTGGGCAATTTTTTTTCAATAACCAAATATTTGGCCAAAAACTCATCTTTTTATTTCAAAATTGAACAGCTTGCAAACAAATTAGTCTTTTTGTATTAGAAATTCAACGACTTCGGATTAAATACTAATTTAATAAAAAAAATTTTTGATTTTTTTGGTGAGCAACTTTTTTGTTAAAAATTCAGCTATTTTTTCAGAATTTAACAATTTTTTGAGAAACTCATCTTTTTCTTCAAAAATTTAACTGCTTGAATAAAAATTCGTTTCTTTGGATTGAAAATTCGTCTTTTGATTGAAAATTTAACGTTTTCTGATTAAAGATCGCACTTCTTGTAGGAAATTTTTTTTACGTAAGATCTTGGTTAAATATTAGCTTGTTTTGTTGAAAATTTAAATATTTTTTAAAAACTCATCTTTTGGTTAAAAAATTCATGTACTTAGATTAAAATTTATTTTTTTTTGGATTACAAATTTAACGTTTTTGGATTCAAAATTCATTTGGTTTTTGTTGGAAAACTTTTTTTTTGCAGGAAAATTCTTAGTTAAAAAATTCGTCTATTTTGTTGAAAAATTAACTATTTTTTAAAAACTATTTTTTTTCGGTTAAAAAAAATCAACTTATTGGATAAACATTCATCTTTGAATCAAAAATTCAACGTTTTCGGATTAAAAATTAATTTTTTTGTAGGAAAATTCTTCTTTTTTTTTGTAGACAAGCTCTTGGTTAAAAATTTAGCTGTTTGATTGAAAATTCTCAAATTTTTTTCAAATACCAAATAATTTGTCAAAAATTCATCTTTTTATTCCAAAATTAAAAAACTTGGATAAAAATTCTTCTTTTTGTATGGAAAATTCAAAGTTTTCGGATTAAAAATTCATTTTTTTTCAGGCACCTTTTTTGTTAGAAAAAATTAGCAATTTTGTTCAAAATTAAACTGTTTTTTAGAAACATATTTTTTTGTTGAAAAATTCAACTGCTTGGATAAAAATTCATCTTTTTGTGTTGAAAATTCAACGTTTTCGGATTAAAAATTAATTCTTTTAAATAAATTTTTTTTTGTAGGCAACTTTTCGTTTAGAAATTCAGCTATTTTGATCAAAATTCAACTATTTTTTAGAATCATATCTTTTTGTTTAAAAATTCAATTAGTTGGATAAAAATTTATCTTTTTGTGTTGAAAATTTAATGTTTTCGGATTAAAAATTAATTATTTTGAATAAAAATTCCTTTTTTTTTTTAGTAAACTTTTCGTTTAGAAATTCAGCTATTTTGATCAAAATTAAACTATTTTTTAGAAACATATCTTTTTGTTTGAAAATTAAATTAGTTGGATAAAACATCGTCTTTTTGTGTTGAAAATTCAACGTTCTCGAAGTAAAATGAATTTTCCATCGTAGGATAATTCATTTGTTTTCAAAGGCAAGTCCTTGATTAAGAATTTAGCTATCTGTTTAAAAATTCTTCCCTTTTTTCGAATTAAAAATTTGTTGATAAAAACTCATATTTTTGTTTAAAAATTCTTCTTTTGGGTTGAAAATTCATTAATTTTCTTCGTTAAAAATTTAACAATTTTATTTAAAATTTTTGTGCATTGCTTGAAATTTCAACTCATTGGTTGTAAATACAACTGTTTGGTTAAAAATTTAGATTTTTTTTTAGAAAAACTTATATTTTTGTTTAAAAATTCAAATTCTTGGAAAAAAATTTCTCTTTTTAATTTGAAAAATTATTTTTTTCGTAGAAAAATTCATGTTTTTGGTTGACATTTTTCTGGTTAAAAATTCAGGTATTTTTTCCCAAAATTCAACTATTTTTTAGAAACTCATATTTTTTTCAAAATGTATTTTTTCTGGTTTAAAAAGTAACTGTTTGCCAAGTAAAATGTATTCTTTTATTCAATGTGTTAAAAAAAATTTTAAAACTTTAAAGAATTAAATTGTGCTACCTGGTGGAAAATTACTCCCTCGTCTCCAGTCCATCAAGGCTTTAATTACCAAAAGTGAAACACAAGTAATAATAAGAAACCACATTTTATTTTTTTTGATCTGACACAAAAACAAATAAATTTTTTTATTCGTGCACTCCTTAAGGTTTATTTTGAAACTAGCCTTCAGCTCATGTTGAATGCATTTATAAGCATGTAAAAAGTTCCATAAAAAATATAAATCTGTGTACTGAATATACATGAATTGTCTTCTTTAAGATAGCCAAAGTCGACACTTGACTTTCTTAGTTACACGGAAAAATAACACGGAAACTCTACACGGAAAACGGAAAGTGATAGAAAGATTTTCCTCCTTAGAATTTAGTTTAAAAAAATTTGATTTATGTTATTTGCTACTTGAAAATATATGCTTCAATTTTAAATATTATAAAATGTAATTAATCATCATAAATAAAAATGAATGTTCGAAAATTTTCAACGGCTTTTTTAAAATGTTAATTTAATTTTAATCAGTTTTCAGTAATCTGTAACTGAATGTTTTTATTCAAATAATTCATTTCTCAAAAGCTGCGATTGAGAACTCTCTAATTTTCAAGATTTATAAATAAAAATGATTAAATTTGGATGATTTTGAAAATTATAAGTCAAGTTTTTATTTTGTTATCTTTGAAATTTAATAAATCTAGCATGGAAATCATCACCATCAAATAATTTTTAACTATAAAAATTAAACTTAAATAATTTTTAATAAACAAATTTTTTAATTAAACCTTCTTTAATTCTACAGATTTACCATTTTTACTTTTACAATTTTCAAAAAGGACAATCGAAAGCTCTTGTATTTTAGGGACGCATAATTAAAATTTTAAATTTTTAAATGATTTTGGCCATCAAAAGTCAGTTTTTTAATTTTTAATAATTGAAAGTGAAAAATTTTTAAATGAAAATCGTCAAAATTACTTTCAAAATTAAAAACATCAAGTGTCAAGTTCTTATCCCTAAATCTTCCAAGTGGAAGAATTTTTGAATGTAAAGCATCAAACTTACAGAGTTCGAAATTTAAAAAAAAACTTAAAAATCAAATAATTTGTAATTAAAAATTTGTAAAAATCAAAAGCAATTTTAAAGAATTAGAAGCTTAGAACATCAAGGGTCAAGTACTTTATCCTCAATCTTTAAAATTGAAGATATTTTTAAGTGAATAATAAAAGTTACAAAATATTTAATTGTGATTTCCAAATTAAAAATGGTTTAATTTTGAAAATTTAAAAATACAAATTTTTTAAGTTTCTATGACTATGATGATTTTCGAAATCAAAAGTTAAGTTTTCAATTTAAAATCTTCTAAATTGAAAACTTTTCCAATTTGAAACATCAAACTTACAGAATTTTTATTTGTAAAACTTACAGTATCTGTAATTGAAAATTGACAAAATTAAAAAAACTTTTAAAGAAATAGAAATTAAAACTCTCAAATTTTTTAATTTAACATCAAAAGCCGAGTTATTAATCTTAAATCTTAAAAATTAAAGGAATTTCGAAAGTAATTAATCAAAATTAGAGAATAATTAATTATAAATATCAAAACTAAAAGGGATTTAGTTTTAAAGATGTGAAAATACAAATTCTAAAATTTTTTATGACTTTGATGACTTTGGAAATCAAATGTCAAGTTTCCAATTCAAAATGTTCTCAATGAAAATTGTTTGGAGAATAAGGCATCGAACTTATAGAATCTTTACTTGTAAAATTTAAATTTTGAATAATTTGTAATTGAACATTGCTAAAATTAGAAACAATTTTCAAGAATTAGGAATTAAATTTTCAAGTGTTACAATTGAAAATTCTTCAGTTTTAAAAATGTAGAAATGAAAATTCTTAAATTTTTAACTTTAAAAGTCGAGTTTTTCATCCTAAATCTGCAAAATGAAGAAATTTTGAAAGCAAATAATCAAAATTACAGAATTTTTAATGGTAAACCTCAAAAATGAAAACACTTTTATTGTAAAGATGAAAAAATACAAATTCCTAAATTGTGGGTCCGGATGCAATAAGGGCACATAAAATTTTTTCGTGCGAAAACGAAGTCCCCTGGAGGCTTTAGAAAAAATTTTCGAATTTTAATTT
>NC_046661.1:79745633-79783676 GCF_010883055.1 Belonocnema kinseyi | reverse complement strand
AAAATTAAAATTCGAAAATTTTTTCTAAAGCCTCCAGGGGACTTCGTTTTCGCACGAAAAAATTTTATGTGCCCTTATTGCATCCGGACCCACAATTGTCTATGACTTTGAAGATTGTGGAATTCAAAAGTCAAGTTTTCAATTCAAAATGTTCCAAATTGAAAAATTTTGGAATACTGGGCATCAAACTTATATAATTTTTATTTGTAAAACTTAAAACTTGAAGAGTTTGTATTAAAAAATTGTCAAAATAAAAAATAATTTTAAAAAATTGTTAACTAAATCTCAAAACTAAAAACGCTTTGATTTTAAACATGTAAAAATAAAAATCCTTAAATTTCTATGACTTTGATGTTTTTGGAAAACGAAGGTCAAGTTTTTAATTCAAAATCTTCCAAATTGAAAATTTTTCGAATATAAAGCATCAAACTTATAAAAACTTTATTTGCAAACCTTAAAAATTACAAGATTTTCTAATGGAAAATTGTCAAAACACAAACAATTTTTAAAAAATAGCAAGTTAATTCTCAAGACTAAAAAAGATTTAATTTTAAAGATTTAAAAATACAAATTCTCAAATTTTCTTTGACTGATGATTTTGGAAATCAAAAGTCAAGTTTTTTATTCAAAATGTTCGTAACTGAAATTTTTTGGAATCAAGTCAAAAGCCGAGTTCTGCACCCTAAATTTTTCAAATGAACAAAAAAATTTGAAAATAATTAATCAAAATTACCAAATGTTTAATTTTAAACATTAAAACTAAAAACAATTTAATTTTTAAGATGTAAAAATAAAAATTCTCGAATTTTTATGACTTTAATGACTTTGGAAATCAAAATTCTAACTTTATTATGCAGAATTTTTTATTGTAAAATTTACAACTTTCATAATTTCTTATTATAAATTGTAAAAATTACGATTTTAATTTTTAAGAATTTCAAATAAAATTTGTTCAATTTGGACGAGAAATTAGAAATCTTCCAAACTGAAGAAATTTCAAATAGAAATCATCAGAGATGTAAGTGAAAAATCTTGAGTTTTGAAGAAATATAAATAAAAATTTCTAAATTTTAATGATTTTGAAAATAAAAAGTCAAGTCTACAATACTAAATCTTTCAAATTAAAGAAATAACAAATGGAAATTATCAAAATTACAGAAATTTAAATTGAAAATTGTAATCCTGGAAAACTGTTCAGTTTTAAACAATTGCAATCAAAAGTTTCACATTTTTTAAGCTTTTATATTAAAAATTCTCCAATATAAAGATGTATAAATTAAAAAATTCTAAATTCTCATGATTTTGAACATCAAAATTCTACTTTTTAATGCTACATCTTCTAAATTAAAAAATTTTGAAGGCAAAGCATTATAATTACATTATTTTTTATACTAAACTGTTAAAACAAAAAGCACTTTAATTTTAAGATATTTACCGTGCAAAGTTCTGTAATTTAAAAAAAAAGACGATTAGATATTTTTTAAATTTGAAACTATAGAATTACAGATAATTAAATTTTCTTAAATTTTCTTAAAACACATTCTTTAACTCTACAACTTTTTGAATAAATTACATTTTTTCAATTGTAATGAGTCAAAAATAAAAAAATTTGACTGACCCAAAATTCAAATCATTTTAAATATCGAAGCTCAAGTTTTTAATTCTAAATCTTTTAAATTTTATAACTTTCAAATGTAAAGCATCAAAATTACAACATTTTTAATTTTTAAACTCAAGACTCGCAATTTTTTTTATTGTAAATTTTCAAAAATAAAAACTATTTAAGTTTCAAAATTCATACTTCAAGGTTCAGCAATTTTAAAGACTTAAAGCTAAATACTCTTTGATTTTAAAGATTGAAAAAATCCCTAAATTTTGACAAGTCTGTTAACCGAAAGTCTAAGCGATTCTATTTTATAGGTTTACAATTGAAAATTCTTATATTGTAAAAATGTGGAATAACTTATTAATTGAATTTAATATTTATATTTCATAAGGAAGCAATTTGGCTGATTTTTTTATATTAGTTTAAGTTTTTAGATTTACAATTATAAATCTTTAATCTCAAATTATAGAAATTTCTATAATTTTAGACTAAAAATTCTATAATTTTTAAACTTACAATTAAATAATATTCAATTAATAAGTTCTTTATTGCAAAGGTATGTAAGTAGCTTTAACATTTTTATTAGAATAGTTCAATTATAAAGGTTTTTAATTTATAATTCTTAATTTCAATGATTTGCAATTAAAAATTCTAAAATATAATTAATTATCAATTAATAAATCTTTAATTTTTTATTATATCTTCAGTCGTTAATGCAGGAATCTGACAAATATTCTTACTACAGCCAATGATATAGGTTTCTGTTTTACCGACCAAGTACCAAGGGTCTTATGTAGGCGGCGCATAGGTTTAGGGGAATCCCCAAGTTCTAAAATTTTCTGGAAGTACAGGGCGAGTGCGGGTAGCTACCAATAAAAGGAAATCTTCAAATTTGATTGTAAAATGAACTCTAGTTTCAGCTTTCAGCTATGAAGATTTAGTCCTTATTTCTTGAGTGTGCTGTCAGGCTGGTTGATGAATTACAGACGCTAGCAAGAATAGAAAATTTCCTGTGTAACGATGTTTCGGTGTAATTCTGATGGTAATACAGATTTATTATCGACTGAAGGTAATGCAAACTTCTACTTTATCGTCAGTCGATCAAGTAGGTTCCTATTATATCATCAGTCGGTATTCAGAAATTGTATTCTCTGGTTTAATTAGCACTGACAATCAAAAAAGCACGTAATTCAGATTAAATAAGTTTATTTGATTATTAAAAAACAATAGAATCACTTATTGATGCATTTTCTGATTCTCTAATTATTAAAGAAAAATGTTGATTATGCCAAAAGGAAGGAGCAAAGATCCTAAATTTAATTAAAATTTAAATAAATATCATAACTGTTTGGGTGGTCAGCATTCAATCAAAACCGTTCACATGAAACGAAATTAACGCCTAACGCGACTTTATTTTATTGCGATCGAATACGTATTATCTTTTATGTTTTACGTTTTTATCGTTCGAGAGAACTGACTTTTATAATCAATTCAGAACACCTTTTTATTAAACTTCGGTTGGTTGATAAATTGGAAAATTTTATTTAAATAAAGTGTCCATTATGATTTTTCAATTACGATTTTTCCTTTTTCTTCTCCTTTTCCTGATTTAGAGAAGTTTAAGAGGAAAATTCTTCAGCGCTATGAGGAAACTTTATGTGTAACAAAATTTTTTATTTCAATCTATCCTCTTCTATTTTTTCATGAAATTTTTAATTCCGGAATAATACTTTTAAATGAAAAATTATCCCTAACTGATCTGAGATTTTTAAAGTAATTTTTTAAGTATTTTTTTAAATTTGAGTGAATTAAAGTGTAAGTTATTTATAGGAACATAACAAGTTCTAGCTTATGTGATTGACTGCAAAGATCGCCTGGAGCTACTAAAATTCGCGAAGTTAATTTACTTGCAATTATTCATTGGAATTGTCGACATGTGTGCACATTCGATCGAGAATCATTAAAAGCGACATCTAAAATTTCAATTAAAGTGTCTAGAAATGTTCATATCAACCTTTCCTAATTTTTTAATTTTCACTTTGGAGAATTTCTGATTAAATTAAATCAAAGTATATACGCATAATCATTAATATTTTGAATGTTGTGGTTAAAATCAATTTTCGGATATTACCAAAGATACATATTACTAAAAGAAATGCATTTCTTTTAAAAACTAATTATTTTTATAAAATAATAACTATTTGTTGAAATATTTTCACTAAAAAATTCCTGATTCTATTGTTTTGAAAAAAGTAAATCTTGGTATTTAAACTTCGCGCCGAAATCAAATCATACCACACTTGAAAATAACCTAATATTTCGATGATTCTCTGGCGCGAAATTTAAATCCTAAAATTGTGTTTTTATTTCAAAAGAGATTTGGATAAAATGAAAATATTTTACTTTAAAAAAAGTGGGATAACAATATGTCTATAACAAATTTGGAAAATTAAGTCTAGATGTATTTATTCTTTAATAAGGAAAAACATAAAAAATCTTATGCGAATTCAGAGACTTCCATGTTATTTAATTGAATTAAAACTTTAAATTTATATAATAAATTATTTGAAAAGTCAAACCTGTTTTCTGTTAGTGCTTTTCTTTAAAAATAAGTATCTAAAGCTAATATTATTATAAAAGTATTCTTAAAATTATTAGCTCTTAGAAATTGGTACTTTATTTCGAACAAGGTTTGTAAGTTTTGAACAGTTTTAGGTTATGTTTACCTTTTACACTGCACACTTTTGGTTTTTTTTATCAACAATTTATGAAAGTTAAAAGAATATTTTCAATATTTCATCAAGTTCATTACGTTTTAGGTTGTTTCGTCTGAAATTTGAATTTTTGAACAAAGAATATTATAATTTGAACCAGATATAGAATTCTTAATATTTTTAGGTTATGATAGCGTCTTTTATCGCAAATTGGTATTTAAAAAATATTTTATTATTTTTTTTAAATATTAAAATTTACAAGCATGAACAAGTTGGGATTAATTTAGTGTTTTTAGTAGAAAATTTAAATTGTTATTAAAAAAATGAATAAAAAGTTGTGCTCAATAATTTTTATTTTAAAATAAATTTTTCAGCTGAAAAACAGCAACATAAACTAAGATTTTCATGAGTTGTAAATTTCCCTTGAAATATATTTTTTTACAAATTATTGGAAGAATCTAAATCTTTTTTAAATTTAAGAATTTAGGAATAGTTTAGTGTTTTCAGTTCAAAATTGGCATTTTTATGTAAAAATAGTTACGTTTTAAAGAAGATTTATAATTCGAAATTCATAACTTTAAGCAAAAATCACTAGAGTTTAATCTGATGATTTTCGTTTAAAAATACAAATTTTAGTTAAAAGCACCAACTTACTCCAAAATTATTAAAAATTTGTGACTCTCTTTTTAAATAAATATATTTTTAAAATACCATTTTTCGATTTAAAAAAACTAACACAATCAAAAATGGTTAAAATATTTTAATTCTCGCTCAATTCTAACGATTTTTGATTATGCTCCTTCGAAGAAAATTCATGATTTTTAAACGATTTTAGGTTATGTCGACATTTTTTACAAAAAATTGGTATAGATATCATAGAAGATTTAAAAAATTTGAAAATTTGTTTTTAACTTAGGTTAATGTTTTTCGCCCAAAATCTAAATTTTTTATTTTTTTAATTCATTATACTTCGAACGGAATTGCCAATTTTATGTTGTGTTAGCGTTGTATACCAAAAAGCGATATTTTTGATAAGAAATTATTGTATTTCGAAGAAAAGAAAAAAAATTTAACTGATGAGGTTATGCTCGCGTTTATTGCCGGAAATGGGTAGAGATGTCAAAAAAGGTTTATAATTTTTTAATAATTTCAGGTTATGTTGACATTTTTTACGTGACCTCAATGATTTCAAACATTTTTTTCCTACCATAATTATTAGATTTAAAATAATAAAATTAACGATTTTTAATAATTGTAATTTACATTAAAAATATAATTTTTTATTACCAAAATGTTAGGTCTTGGAATGTTTAACTAATAATTAGTATTTTAAATAGAAGAACAGTAGATTAGAAAAAATGTTTACAATTTTGCATCGTTCTAATCTACAGTTTACGTTTAAATTAAAAAAAAATTTATTTTAATTTTTTTCGCCCAACTTACCTTTACATGTGAGAAATTTTGTTAAACCAATCAAAATGCATTTAGGAACTATTATGCGGTCCTAGATTTGTGCGCTTTTTTTATTTATTCAATCAAATTTTAAGTATAAATTTATGTTTTAATTTAAAAATTGCATGAGACTGAAAAAATAATATTCAAGCTCTTAGCGCACGTTTTCTAAAACATAATTAAATTATTTGAATCCGCTATTTCGGCTAAAAAAGAAACTCTTCATAATATTTTTAAAGATTTTTATTGTTTCAGATATAAAGCCCGAAATTTGTACTGAAAAATTCTTTTCACAGATGTAAAAAAAGGTGTATAATTTTCAAATACTTTAAGGTTATGTTAACATTTTTATGAGATTTTAGTGATTTTAAACATATAACATTAGGTTTCCAAGAAAACTCACATTTAGTACAAAAATTATTAGATTTGCAAATATAAAATTCACAATATTAAATAATTTTAATATACATTTAAAATATCAATATTTCCAAAACAAAAATTTGATATCTTGGAATTTTTAACCTAAAATTGTTCTTTTAAATGAAAAATCAGTAGATTAGAAAAAACTTACAGTTTTGAATTATTTTAATCTACAGTTTATGTATAAATTCAAAAAAAATTAAATTTTTTTCGTCCAACTTACCATCACACGTTGAAAATTTTGTTAAACAAAATTAAATGTATTTAGGAACAATTATGCGTTCCTAAATTTTTATTTTTTTTTCATTTAAATAAAATTTTCAATATAAATTGTATGCTTTAATTTAAAAACTGCGTGCGGCTAAAAAAATAATAATCAAGCTGCTAGTGTGTGTGTTTTTTTTTTATATCATAATTGAATTTTTTAAGCTGCTTTTTGGGTTGAAAAAAAATCTGCAATATTTTCGCATTATTTTTCAAACAAGAATTTAATTCAGTAAAAAAATTATTAGATTTACAAATATAAAATCCACAATTTTAAATAATTTAAATCTGTATTTAAATTTTTAATATTTCTTTAACAAAAATTTTATATCCTGGAATCTTTATTTAAAAATTGGTATTCTAAATAAAAAATCAGCAGATTTGATAAAAAAAAAAGTTTACAATTTTGAATCGTTTTAATCTACAGTTTAGGTATACATTTTTTAAATTAGAAATTTTGTATTAAAGTAATTTGAGGGTTACCTAACAAATTTTCATCCCAACTTACCTTCACACGTCGAAAAGTTTGTTAAACTAAATAAAATGTATTTAGAAACAATTATGTGATCCTAAATTTTTATATTTATTTCATGAAATTTCAAACATGAATTTTTTATTTAAATTTAAAAATGAGTAAGTCTAATAAAATAATAATTACGCGCTGAGCGCGCGTTTTTATAACATAATTAAAATGTATAATATTAGATTATAAAGAACATTTAAAATTCCTTAATAATAAATTTATGTGGTCCTAAAGTTAAATACTTTTTTATTAATTTGATTAACTTTAAATATAAATTTTATATTTAAATTTTAAAATTGCCTGAGACTTAAAAAATAATAATCACATGCTTAGCGCGCGTTTTTTTCTAACAGAGTTAAAAATTTTAAATATGCCATTTTGGTTAAAAAAATTAGAATATTTTTTTAAGATTTTTATTATTTAATGTAGTAAATCAGAAATTTGTATTAAAATATTCTTTTCCCAGAAAAGTAATATGTGAAATGTATAATATTAGATTTTAAAGAATATTCTGAATTTACAAACAACTTTATTGATAGTTTTGTGTTTATTTTATAGTTTTGTTTGTAAAGAAACTTTTGAAACATTTTTAAACATTTTAATTATATATAAATATATACGCAAAGTTCTTACAGTTTTTAATTTTTTTGTAAAAATAAATTTTTGAGTATTAAAAAAATTACATATTCCTGAAAATTTTTTTTTCAAAAGCTAATCTTTCTACTAAAATAATAACTATTGGTTAAAATATAATCAAATAAAAATGACTCATTGTATTGTTTTGAAAAAATGAAAATGATCTTGCGATTTAAACTTCGCACCAAAATCAAATCATATCACACTTAAACATAACCTCGAATATCCATATCTTTCTGGCGCGAAATTCAAATCCTAAAATTGTATTTCTTTAATTTAAAAGTTATTTGCTGATGTGGAAATATTTTACTTAAAAAAACTTTTTCAACATTTTTAAAAGTTTTAATTGTTAATTGTAATTACAAAACCCGAAATTTGGTTGTAAAAAAATCAGAAAAATAAGACGACAGTGTTGACGTCGATAATGGCCAATGGTGTCTGATTCCAATTTTCAGGGTTGGCAAGGCGGGGGTGTGGATGACGTAAAATTGATTCCACCGATCTGCGATTGGCCATTTGAGATCGAACCATTGCTGAGCTCGCTCAGAATTATTCTTGAGAACTTATCTGATAGGTGATAAAAATCAAATTCAACGCTCTTCTGATAAGAAGGACTAGAGCAAGAAAAACTGGCGAGGGTGAAAAATCAAAATTAGCCACGCAATTAGCATATTTAATTGCCTAAATTAAAAAACTGCAGGTGTAATTTCAAAGAGATGATACTTCGAACTCCACTGATCCTCCTTGTAAGTAAATTTTTATTTATAACAATTCTTAATTTAAATTTTTTTTGAAACTTTGCCGTCAAAAAGGAAATTAAAAATTTATCTTTTTAAAAATTATATTTTTTAATCTACTAAATAAATTTGGTAATTCTGAACTTATTTTTCAAATGTAAATTGTCAAGATGTAAGAAAGGTGTGTCATCAATATTTTGTTAGTTTAATTTTTATTTTATAATTTTTTATTATAATTTCGATTTGTTTTTAGAGTCTTTCATAATGGGAAATCATTTTCAGAACATCAAGAATAATTTAGGAACCTTGCACATAGTCATTTAAAATTGATTATTGATTATGTTCGGGACTAACGCGAATGGATTCACACTTACTACGCTTGCTATTGTTCTCTTATCGCGACAGATGTGTACTTATTTAATTTTATATGCCATACATTTTCTACAAGATGTTAAAAACTACAGTTTTATAGGAAATAAAACTGAAATTAATTTTTTTTTTTTGAAATTTAACAAATTAATTTTTTCAGACTTAATCTCAATTTTATTCTTACCAAGAATAATTGGAAAATCAAAAATTCTCTTCTGAAGATTACCTTTTTATTTATAAATTTAATTATTTGGTTGAGAATTTAAAAATTTTCTAAAGAAGACATCTTTTTTAGTTTTAAAATTTCACTGTTTTGTTAAAAATTTATCATTTTGGGTTAAATGCAACTTTTTTCTTAGAAAATTAACTTGTTGTTAAAAATTCATATTTTGTTGCTAATAACTGTTGGATGAAAACACTTTTTTCAAATTGGCATTTCTAATTTCAGAATTCACCTGTTTCAGTAGAATTTTAATTTTTTGGAAAAAATGCAAGAGTTTGATTTAAAAATTTTACAAATCTCGCTAAACAGTAATACTTTTGTTAAAATTTTCGACTTTTTACCAGAAAATTTACTTATTGTTCACAATTTTTATTTTAATGTTAAAAAGTGAAACGAAATCTTATTAGGATGAAACTTTAACTTTTTTAAATTCATCTTCTTTCGAAGAAATTTCATCTTTCATGTATAAAAATGCAACGGTTCGGTTGAAAAGTTCAACTATTTTTTGAAAGTTTATCTTTTTGGTTTTAAAATCTATTTACTTTCGCAGAAATTATATTTTTCTCGGATACAAATTCTACTGTTTGGTTGAAAATTAAACTATTTTGTTAAACAGTCATACTTTTTTATTAGAAATGTTAATGTTTTGTTGAAAATTTAACTATTTTGTAGAAAAAATAATTTTTACTTAAAATTTATATTTTTGTTTGGAAAAATAAAGTGAAATCTTATCTGAATAAAAGTTGAACTTAAAAAAAAATTGCCTTTTTTTATTGAAAATTCATCTTTTAGTAACAAAATGTCTTTTTTTATGGAAATGCAACTATTTGGTAGAACATTCAACTATTTTGTAAAGAATTCATCCCTTTTGTTTGAAAAAATTTGTTCCTTTGAATTGAAAATTCCATTTTTTTTGCAACTTATGTTTTGTTATAATATTCATATTTTGATCTTGAATAGTTAAATCTTTTATGAATGAAAATTCAACTATCAGAAAAAATTTTTAAATAAAAATTCATCTGTTTCAAGAGAAATTTAATCTTTTTTGGAATAAAATGAAACTATTTGGTAGAGACTTCAACAATTTAGTGAAAAAGTAATCCGTTTTGTTTAAAAAATCGTACTTTTGGATTCAAAAATCAATTTTTTCGTAAAAACTTATTTCTTGTTTAAAAATTCATATTTTTATTTCAAAATGTCAACAGGAATTTTTTTTTAATGAAAATTAAACTATTTTTAAAAATTGTATTTTTTTATTTAAAAATCCACCTATTTTAGTAGAGTTTTTTTTTTTAATGCAACCTTTTAGTTAAAAATTCTTTTTCTCTGGTTGAGTATTCAACTATTTTCCCTGAATAAAATTTAAACTATATTGTTAAACATTTATTTTTTGATTGAAGGCTTATATGTCTTTGGTTTAAAATTTAGTGGAAAAGCCTTTTTTTGTTCAAATTAAATTTTTTATCTGAAAATGTAAGTTTTTTGTTTTTTTAATATAAGTTTCGTGGAAAATTAATTTCTTGCTGAAAAGTCATATATTTTGTTTGAAAATTCAGTTTTTTATAGATATTTCGTGTTTTGTCTTGAAGGTTCAAGAATTTAAATAAACTTTTAATTTTTTTAAAATGAAAAATTTCATGCGTTAAAAATTCGTCTTCTTTCAAAATTTTTTTTAATAAATTGCATTTTTTTATTAAAATATAAACTGACATTTTTCTGTTAGAAATGTATTTTGTTAGGTTAAAAAATTTAACAATCGGGTTTTTTTAAATAAAAATTTATCTGTTTCAAGAAAATTTTCTTTTTTTTTTGATAACTAATGCAACTATTTGGTACAAAATTTAACAATTTTTTAAAAAAGTCATCCTGGTTGGTTAAAAATTCGTGGTTTTTTTTTATTAAAAATTCTTATTTTTATCTTAAAAAGTCAACTGGAAAATTTTTTTGAATGAAAATTCAATTATTTTTTTGAAATGTTATTCTTCGATTTAAAAATTAATCTGTTTTAGCAGAAATTTTATTTCTTTTCAATAAAAATGAAACTTTTCGGTAAGAAATTTTTCTTCTTTGTTTGAGTATTCAGCTATTTTAATTTAAACTTTTGGTTGAATCACTTTGTTAAAAAAATGATTTTTTTCCTGATTTATATTTTCAGTTGGAAATTCATTTCTTTGTTTAAAAGTTTAAATTTTTTTTCAAATTAATAATTTTTCATTGAAAATTTAACTATTTGTGTAATAGCTAAACATTTATTTTTTTGCTTACAGGCTTATGTCTTTGGTTTAAAATTGAGTGAAATTTATTTGGAAATTTTCCTTTGGTGTTAGAAAAATAACTTTTTCGGTATTAAAATTCATTTTTTTGAGTGAAAATGCATCAGTTTCGCGCAAAATTTATTTTTTGCTAAGAAGTAATATTTTTTGTTTGAAAATTCATTTTTTGTAAAGAAAATTTTTTTTTGTCTTGAAAATTCAGTAATTTAGATAAACTTTAATTTCTTTTTTAACTGGAAAATCTTTATTTTTTGAAAATTCATCTTTTTCTCTTTAAAATTCTGTTTTTATATGAATTTTATATTTTTTTATTGAAATATAAACTATGAACTTATTTCTTGTTTAGAAATTTATGTTTGGATTTTAAGAAGTAAACTGGAATCTTTTTTTAAATGAAAATTTAACTTTCTTCTTTAAATTTCATTTTTCGCTTCTTTTATGAAACTTTTTTGTTGAAATGTTTGCTTCTCTGTTTGAGTATTCAGCTATTTTGTTTTAAAAATTTGGTCCAATCACTTTGTTAAAAAAATTCTTTTTTTAAATTTATTTAAATTTAATTATATAAACTATTGACTTAGTTCTTGTTTAAAATTTTATATTTGGATTTTAAAAATTTAACTGGAATATTTTTTTAATGAAAATTTAACTTTTTTTTAAATTTTATTTTTTGATTTAAAAATTCATCTGGTTTAGTATCAAATTTATTTCTTCTTTTATAAAACTCTTTAGTTACAATTTTTTCTCCTCTGCTTGAGTATTCAACTATTTCGTTTTAAAGATTTGGTTGAATCACTTTGTCAAAAAAATTATTTTTTTAAAGATTTATATTTTTAGTTGAAAATTCACCTTTTTGCTTGAAAGTTTAAATATTTTTTGAAAATATATAATTTATAATTGAAGATGTCACTACTTGAGTAAAAGTTAAACTGCATTGTTAAACATTTTTTTTCTTGAAGGTTAGAAAATTTAATTTTTGTAGAGCAAATTTTCTTTTAAGTTTGGTGGAAATGCCTTTTTTTTGTTTGTAATCAATGTTTCGTCTGAAATGATTGATTTTTTTTAGTTGAAACTTTTTTTTATTTTGTTAAGCAAATAACTTTTTCGGTTTTGAATTTTTATTTTTGTTGAGTAAAAATGCATCAAATTCGTGTTTCGTGGAAAATTGATTTTTTCCTAAGAGGTCATATTTCTTGTTTACAAATTCAATTCTTGTAGAGAAAATTCCCCTTTTGTCTTGAATGTTCAACAATTTAGATAAACTTTTATTTCTTTTTTAAATGAAAAATCTTTATTTGTTAAAAATTCGTCTTTTTGTTTTAAAAGCTCTTTTTTCATATAAATTTCATATTTTTTTATTGAATTATAAACTGTGACACTTTTCTATTTAGAATGTATTTTCTTAGGTTAAAAGTTCAATTATTTTTTTAAAAAGTAATCTTTTATGATAGGTCTTGTTTATTAATATTAGTTCAATAAATCTCGCTTATCAGTAATTTACTCTCCATCAGAGATCGTTAATAAATGTTTTATTTAGCAGGTGTGTTGGTTGATCGGAATCACCACTGCCATTCCATTTAGAAATAATCCAAAGAACATTAAACAGGTAAATAAAAAATTATAAAATTTATAGTATAGGAAAATTTTGCAAAACATTTTTTAATTTCTCAGAATACAAAGAAACTAAATCATCTACTAGAAGATAAAGAAGCCCGAAGACACTTTTATCAACCTCCAAGAAGGGACAAATTCAATCCTCTATTTGGTCCAAAGTCCCGGAAGGCGTTAGATTATTTTGATGAATATCACCCCAAAGAGGATGTACACTACAATTCGGAAAGCAGCGATTTTTTCCCAGATGATGTTAAAAATTATCCATATATGAAAAAAACCTCCCAAAATGTCTATAAGGATTCTAAAAAATTACAGAGTTTCCCAAATTTTCGGCAGATCTCTCAAGACTATAGTTCCCTAGAAGACCAATCTTTAGATTCTACTGAAGACTCTAGCCAAGAAGACTCTGACTATTCTGATGAAGAAGAAAAGTATGAAGATTCAAAAACTTCAGCACCTGAAGATTCAATCACTTCAACAACTGAAGATTCAACCACCTTAGCATCCAAAAATTCAGAAACCTCAGCACACAAATCTTCGTTAAGCCCTAAAATCGAAGAACACATTTTGGAAAAGAACGTAATCGAAAATTGGATACCAACTAACTGTTCTCGTTCTGCAAGAAAATCCAATGATCGATACTCCAGTAGTTTTGTATTCAACAACACGAGAGATGGTTTAAATGAAGATACGTTTCCAAATCCAGGGGAGGCAGAATCTGTCAGGCACAGCAGTGTCTTTGTTGGGGAAGATGTGACACTCTGTTGGATTGAGATTATAACCATCAAAGAAGACAAGTCAATCAAACCTCCCAAGAAAGTCGTTTTAAGGGAGTTCACCATCTCCTTTGAAAACTCTGCTACTATTCCAGAAAAGTATTTAGAGTGTGGTAAGCTAGAAGGTGAAGTAGAGCCAGGTTGTCATAACCATGGTGGAAAAAGTGGGTTGTTTGATGTCATAGATGAGGACAGCAAGGTTAGCAAGCTAGTTAATTTTACGACAGTCAGTAACAAGGGGAACATAGAGGTCAGACAACATAAGAATGTTCGTTGTGCTGTTGGTCCTGTTGTGACGAAGAATGTTATTGAGTTTAAGGATGGGTCTAAGAACCCGAAGAAGAGAGTCGAAGTTAAGGTTAGTCCTAGATTGAGGAGAATGAGCGAAGCAGGAGAAAAATGTCCTGCAGATCAAGAAAAAATTGACGTCCCACCAAAGAATAAGCCAGGAGTCACAGAGCTGCCTGAGAATAAAGGAGATCCCAAAGGAAAATCGAATGAGTTTGATGAGATGATAAGGAAATCTGATAGAAAGCCTGAAGAAGTTAGTAAGAAACCAGAAGAAAAACCTGGTAGAATTCATGATAAGCCAGAAGAAGTACCTGATATGATTGACAAAAAGCCAGAAGAAAAACCTCATCTTATTACTAAGAAGCCGATAGGAGAACATCCAGTTAGTAGAAGACCTAGCAAATTTAATCCTTCCACTCTGGACGAATCAATACCTCATGATGATGAAGAAAATGATAAAGTTAAACTGGTTAAAGAAATTTCTGATGTGAGTTCAACTACTCATAAACAGGATGACATTACTGAGATTGAGAATCCTGATTCTTCAGGATCTCCTAAAGCTCCTAATGAATTTGTGAAGAACAATGAATCTACACCTGATCTAGAAAGTATGGGAGATGGAGACGGGTCTTGTAAAGGAAAATCTTGCAAATCTGAAGGAAATACTCAGCTACCTCAATATGCCAATACAAGGAAAGCTCTCCAACCTTCTTCTGCAACTCAAAAAATATTTGAAGAGTCTACAACTGAATCACAATCAACAGAAGATTCTACTTTAAACAAATCAGTACTAGATAAACCAACCGAAGATATTTTTATAAAGAATCAGGTAACAGCGAGTTCTATCAGACAACAAACATCTAGATCAGAGATTGATGATGAAGATTTAGGATTTTCCACAACCGAGAAATCATCTACTAGCGTTATAATACCAACTGATAGAAAGCCATCTGTAGACACGGAAACGACTGATGAAAGAAAAATTGACGAATCAAGAACTAGAGGTCCAAGCGCAAAAAAGTTAGAAGATGAGACAAAAAAGAAGTTCATTCCGTCTAATGAAAGTGGCACTACAACTAGCATACCTGAAATAAACCAGGAACCAGAAAATAAAAGCGAGTTATGTGAAGGTGATTGTTCCACAGTACCAACAAAGTCTTCTTCTAAGGTATACAAGGAAAATATAAAACCTGCTAATGATGAGATAAGAAAATCCGCAACTGTGTCACCATCTAATGAGGAAGAAAAACCGTCAGGAAAAGAATTAGTTGCTTTCCCAACAACAAGGAAATCCTCATCTATTAATATACATCCGTCAGATGTAGAAACAGAATCTGTCGCCCCTGAAATGCAGGAATTGGATTCTGAAGAATCGGGAGGACACCCAACATCTCTGAGACCACAGGAAGATAAAGCAAATGTTCCGTATAGTTTAGAAGAAGGCACGAGCAAAAGACCTATACATATTTCATCTAATAATTTAGTCCATGTAGAAGAGGCTGAAAAGGATTTTACATGTGAATCTGGAAGTTGTTTAAAATCTTTAGATGATATGTCAGTATCTTCAGAAGGTACAACAAAATCACCTAAAGGAGGGAAAGATCCCCATAGAGAGGGGCGGAAATCTTCTCTAGGTAGGATAGAATCGTCTAATGACGTATCAGAACCAGAAGAATCTCCTGAGAGTACAACAAAATCTCCTGAAGGTATAAAAAAATCTTCTGAAGATATGTCAAAATCGCCTAATTCACCTAACTCTCCTGAAGAATCATTAGAATCTCCAAAAAGTATGTCAAACACTCCTAAAGGTACTGTCAAATTATTTGAATCAGTTAAAGACTCGTCAAAATCTCTTGAAAGTACCACCGAATCTTTAAAAGGTACAACAAATTCTAAAGAAAAATTAAAAGAAGCTCCTGATGATGAATTAAACGCTAAAGCTAGGTCAGAATATCCTAAAAGCGAAACAATATATTCCAAAACTGAACCTGATGATAATGAGGGTATAACTGACAATTATTCAGATGGAGCAGAATCAAATCACAGTCCATCTTTTATTAAAACAACAATTTCACCTGAGCAGCAGCCAAGAGATTTAAATGAGGGATCTGATAGTGAATTGAAAAATCGGTCTGGAGAAACACTTCTAGACAGAACTCCTGAAACAACTACTGAATTGTCTCTTTTAGAAAAAGCAACTCCACAATGTTCACCCGATGATGAGGAATGCAATTCTATCAATAAAATTTCGATCAGTGAACCAGTTTCAAAAAATAAAGAATTTAAACCGAATAAGGAAATTAACCAAACTGCAATATCTAACCCAAATGTAGAATTAAATTTAAATGGAAGTATTCCAGATATCTTACATAAAAGTGTTTCAATGTCTTCTTCAAGTGGGAAACACAGACTGGGTTTAAGAATAAAGATACTTTTGGAGCATATAAATGAAAATGAGGAAAGGAAGAACTTGGTGGAGGTGGATAAACATTTGTTGCTGAATGAAGATGCAAATGACCATGACAATAATACAATATTGAATCAAATCAAAGCTTTGAATGATTCCGTCACTGCACAAACTATAAAGGCTTTGTTAAATTGTAGTACTTTGGAAAAACTTACTAAGAAGGGAATCAGTGTTCAGGTTGACGAAGCTGCTTTGGTGCCGAAAGGGAAAGAAGATTCGAAAAATTTGGAACCTAATGAGTTTATTTTAAGTGTTGAGGATAAAGGGCTCAATGGTGAAAAGGTGGCTAAATTGAGAAGAAAACGAGATATTCACGAGGATAGCTTTAAGGATGATAATTCTACTACTGTCAGCTCCACAGAAGAAACTTCTACTGTCAGTTCCACGGAAGAAAATTCAACTGATGCAAATACAAAAGAAACTATATCTACTGTTGAAAATTCTAGTGATAATACTGAAGTCCCTATACCTATCGTTGAAAATGTTACTGATACGAACACTAAAGCCCCTACATCTACTGTTCCAAATTCTACTAATTACAACACTGAAGACGCTATCTCCACTACTGAAAATATTAAGAAAACCACCTCAGATTATAATCATTTAGAAGCAGACGACACAATTAAAATTCCTTCCGAAACCATTAAAGATTATTTACCAGATCTTAAATGGGATATCAACACTGGAATCAACCATGTAATTTCAAAACTGAAAAACTGCACAACTTTAAATAGTTCCGAAGAATCAGCTGCTATCAATTTCTTGCCGATTTCCAGTATCTTGGGAATCATTTCTGACCCTAAAGATTCTAGAATTAAATCAAGAAATAAACGAAATGCTAAAGATTACGGAAAAGAAAAATATGATTTTGAAAAATTGGATAACTGGTCAAACGAAAGAATTAAGAGAGCCGCTGGTGGTCATCATCTCAGGAGCTTAACCGAATTTACTATATTCAGAGAAGCATAATTTTGTATTATAGTCTAATTTCTCAAAGACATATTGATGATTAACTCAATAAATTGCTGATTTAGTAATTAATTAATTTGAGATTTATTCTTACCTTTTGTCACTTGAATTGGGTCCTTATTTCCGAAAGTAAGGTGATAGTTTTCAGAGGCTGACAGAGCTTGTTGACAATATTTTCAGTGTCGGGAGTAAAAAAATATTTATTCAGAGATCTAAGTTAAGTACAAACCAGTTGTGACTTATGTTGTGGCTACTGTGGGAGGTGCTGGAACTGGCAATACGGGAATTGATTTCGAAAATACTGATGGGGTTGTTGGGGTTGGTGTTGTGGCTTCTGATGGTCGAGGAATAACAGACAATGTTTCGGATGTTGTTGGGGATGGTGTTGTGGTCTCGAATGTTGGAGTTGTTGTTCCTGTTATCAACTTAGTAGTTGTTCCACTTTCCATTGCAGGTGTTGTAGCTGTTGTCATCTCTGGTGTTGTAGCTGTTGTCATTGCCGGTGTTGTAGCTGTTGTCATCTCTGGTGTTGTAGCTGTTGTCATTGCAGGTGTTGTAGCTGTTGTTCTAGCCAAGGTTGTGGGAGGAGTTCTCATCATAGTAGAAGTCGCTCCAGGAATTTGAGTTAAAGAAGTATTTTTATTTAAAACACATGTTTCGGAAGTAGAATCAAACATTCGTTCATCTGGACATCTCATACTCGTCCAAGCCAAATTATTATTGTCGTCCAAATAACAGAACCAATACGATTTCCCATCTGTTTGATTCAAATTTAGAAACCTGCCAGGCTTTGTACATGGCCCTGCCTTTTTTGGAATTGTTAAAAATGATACATTACTGAATTGCAACAAATGTATTGCAAAATTTGTATCCGATTTAGTACTTACAGAAGTAGTAGTTGCTGTAGTAGTTTGCAACCCAGGTGTCGCTTTAGTGGTAGTAGTTGTTGTTGTTGTAGTAGTTTTAGTAGTCCCTCCAATTGTTGTGGTAGTAGTAGTTGTTGTTGTAGTTGTTGTGGTTGTTGTTGTTTTCTGAACACATGTTTTGGTAGCAGAATCAAAAATTCGCATATTTGGACATTTCATATTTATCCAAGCCAATTCATCACTCTCATCTAAATAGCAGAGCCAATACTCTGTCCCATCTGTTTGATTTTTATTCAGAAATCTGCCAGGTTCTGTACATGGTGCCACCTTTTTTTAAAGAAATAAAATCACAAACATGGCATTGCAAAATTTCAATTATATAAATTTGTACTTACAGAGGTAACTGATTGAAGAATTAAACACAGAATAAAAAGCAAAAGAAGAAAAGAAAGAAAAATTTGTCTCCACGACAAAAATCGAAGAGCACGTATTTTTGTACGCATCTCGACACAAAATAACGAAAGTGTCTTCAGACCTTCATTTCGCGTTCTTGGCCGCAATGATCTTTATCTTTTCATAGTTATAATTTCAAACAAACCTCGACGGTTTTTTCGAGCTGATAAGGAGACACAGGTGTTGTGGCTTCACGATGTTCAAAACATTGCCTTCGAAGCGATGATTTCTATCTTCTGGTATTCTATTTTTACTTTCCATGTTGACAAATTAAAAATTCATGAGTGCAAAATAATACATTCTTGTTTGAAAAGAAAAGTATAATTAATTCTAAACATTATACAGTGGCTATTTTTGTAATACTTTTAATAAATGAATCTTTTATAAATGGAATAAGAAGTACTTTTAATAGGAATTTAAAATTGGGAAATTGATTAATTTGTTTTTAAATAAAAAATTTCTTTTCTACTATAAAAGATGGCTTTTCAACAAAATACTTGAATTTTCAACCTAAGAAGATACAGTCCTAACAAAAAAGTGTCATATTTTATATTTCAATAAAAAGTATGAAATTTATATAGAAAAATAATTTAAAAAAAAAAACAAAAAGGCGGATTTTCAGCAAATAATGATTTTCCACTCAAGACGCAATTTTATCTAAATTGTTGAACCTTGAAGCCAAAAGATGAATTTTCTCTACAAAAATTGAATCTTTAAAGAAAAAATATAATTTTCAGCAAAAAATTAATTTTCAACGAAACTGATACATTTTCCTCGGCAAAAATGCAAACTCAGAAAGTAATTTGTTTGCCAAAAAAAGAAAATTTTCAAATGAAAAAGAATAATCTTAAGAGAATGGAAAAGTTACATTTTCAGATGAAAAATTAATTTTAAACAGAAAAAAGGCTTTTCCACTAAATTTTCAACCAAAGACATAAGCCTTAAATAAAACAAATTAATTTTTAACAATGCAGTTTAACTTTTACTCAAGTAGTTGAATTTTTAATTAAAAATTATTAATTTTCAAAAAAATAGTTACAATTTCAAGCAAAGAGATAAATTTTTAACTAAAAATATAAATCTTCATAAACAAAATTATTTCTTAACAAAATGATTCAAATAAATCTTTCAAACAAAATAGAGTAATACTCAAGCAAAGAAGAGAAATGGGAACCAAAAAGTTCCATTTTCTTAAAAAAAGAAATACAATTTCTACTTAAATAGATTAGTACTTAAATCGAAAAATGAAATTTAAAAGATATAGTTGAGTATGCATTCAAAAAAGGATTCCAGTTGACTTTTTAAGATAAAAATTTTAAATATTTTGATAATTGAATTTTCATCCAAAAAGGGTTTTGACCTTTTGAGATCTTAATATAAATATTTTGTAACAAAACATAAGTTTCTACAAAAAAAGTTAAATTTTTAATCCGATCCAACAAATTTTTTGAATGAAGAGGGATGCATTTTTTACAAAATTGTTGAATCCTCTACTAAATAGTTGCATTTCTATTTTTAAAAAAGTGAAATTTTCACTAAAACAGATCAATTTTTAATAAAAAACAACAAATGCCAAAAAATAAATTTTTAAGAAAAATTAAATTGCTACGAAATAGTTAAATTTTCAACCGAAAAGTATGGCTTTTTAAAAGAATAGCTTAATTTTTAACTAAAAAATAGCAAATTGCAACCAAAAAGGATGAATTTTTTTACAAGATAGTTGAATCTTCTACCAAACAGTTGCATTTTTATCATAAAAAAATTTGACTTTTACTAACACAGATGAATTTTTAATAAAAAACGTCAAACTTTTTTTTTAAGTTAATTTTTCATCGACACAAGATTTAAGTTCATTTTTCAACACCAAATTATAAACCTTAAATAAAAATTACATTTTCTGCGAAAAAATTTAATTTTCAATAAAACATTAGAATTTTCATTAAAAAAGTATGTTTTTTTAACAGAATAATTTAATTTTCAACTAAAAACTAGCATTTTTTCCAAAAAAGATTAAATTTCTCTTACACTATAACAGATGAATTTTTGTTAAAAAAATTTTTTGATTGTTGAATTTTCATCCAAAAAACGTTTTGACACAAAAATATAAATTTTCTGCGAAATAGTTAAATTTTCAAAAAAAAACAGAATTTTCAACCAAAAATTAGCATTTTTATGTAAGAACTATGAAATTTCTGAGACAGCAAGTGAATTTAATAATCAAAAAGATAAACTTTCAAAAAAGATTTAGATTTTTCAACCGTACAGTTGCATTTTTATACAAGAAAGATGAAATTTTTCTAAAAAAGATGAATTAAAAAAAAAAGGTAAGGTTTCATCCAAACAAGATTTCATTTAAATTTCCAACACCAAAATAAGAATTGTAAACAAGAAGTAATTTTGTTGCTAGATATTCGAATTTTTAAACAAAAAGCATGACTTTTTAGCAAGATAATTAAATTTGCAACTAAACAGTTGCATTTTTGTAGAAAAAAAAGAAATTAAAATTCTATTGGAACAGGTGAACTTTGAGATAAGAGAGACCAATTTAAAAAAATTGTTTTTGTCCAAAATAGATTTCGTCGAAAAATTTATCAGCTACAAAATATGAATTAAAAAAAAAACGTTAATATTTTAAGATAAAAGTTGGATTTTTAACCTAAAAATACAGATATTTTAACAAAAATGTGAAATTTGCAACCAAAAAGGATGTCTTTTTAAGAAAATTGTTAAACTTTGTTAAACGAATTCATGAAATCTATGTAATTCGCGGAATTCACGACATTTGATAGAAGTCTCGGAATTCGCAGAATTCATGGAATTGAAGGAATTCACGGAATTGATGGAATTCAAGGAATTCACTAAATCCATGGAATTGATGGAAATCGTGAAATTTACCAAATTCATGGAATTTACGGATTTCACGGAATTCGCTTCATTGATGGAATTCACGGAATTCATGGAATTAGCGGAATTTTACGAGATTCATGGAATCGTAGGAATTCAAGAAATTTAAGGAATTCAAGGAATTTACGGATTACGCGTACTTTATGGAATTCAAGGTATTCAAGGAATTCGCGGAAATGATTGTAATTACGGAATTTATGAAATTCAAGGAATTCACGGAATTTGTGTAATGCCCAGAATTCACAGAATTCATGTAATTCTTGGAATTAAAGGAATTCGCAGAGTTTACGAAAATAAATTATTTGATAATATTTATAGAATTTCGTAATTCATAGAATTTATGGAATTTACGGAATTCAAGAAATTTACAGAATTCATGGGATTCGTGGAATTCATGGAATTCAAGGAATTCATGGAAATCAAGCAATTTATGGAAGTCAAGGAATTCACGGAATTTAAGAAATTCAAGGAATTTAGGAATTTGTTGGAATTCAGGGAAGTCACAGAATTTATGAAATACAAGGGATTCGTGGGAGACCATGAAGTCGATAAATTCCCTGAATTCCTTGATTTTATTGAACTTGAATTTCACGAATTAGTACAATTCCATGAATGGCATAAATTCCGTAACTTCCATGAATTGCGTGAAATCCATGTGAAACCCGTAATTTCCATGCATTCCGTATATTTTATGAATACCGTGAATTCCATGAATTCTCGAATTCTATAAACTCCTCGAGTACATTAATTTAGTGAATTTGTTAAATATCATGAATTCCTCGAGTTCCTTGAATTCTTTGGATTCCCTACATTCATTGAATTCCGTAAATTCTTTGATTTTCGTGAATTTTTTGGATTCCATGAATTCCGTAAATTCCGTAAATTACCTGATTTTCTTGAATTTCGTGAATTTCTTGATTTTCTTCAACTCAGTAAATTCCATGAATTCATTGAATTCGTTGAATTCCGTGAATACCATGAATTCTATGAATTCCTTGAATTCCGTGAATTCCGTAAATTCTTTATATTCCATAAATTTCATGAATTCCGTAAATTCCTTAGATTCCATGAATTCTTTGAATCTCGTGAATTCCTCGGTATTCGGGCATTCTGTGAATTCCATGAAATCCGTGAATTCCGGGTTTTATATGAAATCCGTGAATACCTTTTATTCCGTAAATTCTATAAAATTCACAAGTTCCTTAAATTCCATGAATTCATTGAATTCTATAAAGACGCGTGCGTTATATACTATTAACATTATCAAAAGTATTGGCTCCATCAGAATTTTTTTTCCCAGCAATAAGTCGCGACAAAATAATTCGACACCTCCCCCCCCCCCCTTTTTGAGTTGTTACATAATTTATGTACGGTCACTAAGTTAATTATTTATTATAATCTTAATTAAAAAAAGCAATATGTGTTTCTTTTTTTTCCTCATTTACAATAATCATTTGCATCGGCGACAAATGTCACGCATAATGACTATGGGCAATAAACTCCGTTCAACTTTCTCATCGCTTTCTGGTGATTTTGTATTCTGGAGGTTCACCCTCGATTTCCTCGTTTAATTTCTCGAAGCTATTCTTGATAGAATTTTCAACACAGGTGAATGCGAAATTCGAAACGTGCAAAAAATTTCTTTTCCATTTTGAAATTCTTCCCAAGAATTTTTAAATTACCTCTATCATAGAAACTTTATTTTTTTTTTTAATAATACTTTCATAGTTAATTTTGACTTTTGTGTTTTAGTATTCAGGACTGCTCTTTTCGTTTCAGGTTTCGAGGAAAGGAAATCGATTAGAGAAATGGTCTTTGTTGTAGAGCTTTTAGGTTGTTATGATAATTCTAAAAGGTTTCTTTCTTATCACTAAAATCTTTAATGAGCTCTTTCTTAAAGAGGGTCAGGTTCCATGTGATATGAATAAAAACTCTAATTTCATAGCTACTAGATTATTATGTGCGCGCACTAATTTTTGTGTTCATTGATTGGAACCAGAAATATCTCTATTTATCTAAATGAATCATCGGGAAAGTATTGAATCTATTATTTGTTTATAATTTCTAAAAAATTTAATTATTAATAACCTTTTACACACATATAAAAAAAGCAAGTACACATAATTTTAAAAATTAATAAGTTATAAGTTAATAGCTAATAAGTAATTAATCTGCTCATAACATAAACAGCATTAAGGAATTATTTTCAGTGAATCATTGAAATAATTTTTTATTCTACATTTTTTTGAAGATTCGACTTATTTATAATATTTTTAAATATTCCAGAAAAAATTTAAATACATTTGTGCATAATTTCGTAATCAGAATTCAAATGTTCATTTTAAATCGCAAAACTTTACAAACAAAGTGTAATTGGAAAGGAGGTATTTTAAACCTTCAGAAAATTTTTTTATAAAAATTAAATCGTAATTCGTAAAATAAATGGGAATTTTTTTCGTCGATTAAAACGGCCACCCTTAAATTATTTTTGTGTAGTGTTCAAGGTAAGAAAAAATCATCCGAATTTAAAAATAATAATAAATATCCCCACTAAATACAGAAATTCTTTTTTCAATAAAGAAATATTACTTTTGTGGATTTGGCTAGATTAAAATTGATTTTTAAAAAGTTAAATATTTTGTTATGTGACCCTTATTTAATTTAAATTAGCGTTGCAAAACATAATTGTATTTTTTTACACACAATTTTCGTGTTCGATAATATCAGTTTGAAAATTACAAAAATATAAAAATTCATGAAAGTTATAAGTAAATAAATTAGTTTTGAAAATATAAAATGATTATGTGTTATTCTAATTTAAAATAAATAAGTTCTAGGCAACAGATTTTTTAACTTTAAACATAATGTTAATTCAGCCGAAACCACAAAATTATTTTTTCCTTAATAAAAAACTAATTTCTTTATTAGGCAGGATTTTTTTATAATTTTCTTTTCTATATTCTTACTTGCTATCTGAAATATTTAATATCATGTTTTATATTTTTATATTATTAATTGACAATACAACGCTCCTCGCGCACTATAGCGCGCACATAATTTTGCTATTTTAAATAATTAAGTATAGATTTATGTTTTTTAAGATAAAATTTAAAAAATTCATTTTTTCAGTTAAAGAATTCATTAATCATAGAAAATTTCTTGGACTTTAGATCGTTTTTAAGCGGACTAAATTTATAAAGAAAAAAAATATTGAACCCTTTGTAAAATAAGTGATGTTCAATTATTTTTCACATATTTTTAATTTATCTTTAATGAAAGCTATTCTATATTTAAATCTTAATCAAACACTCATGATAAAAAAATTCGATAAATTGAAAACTGTTCGTTTGATGAAAATTTTCAACGAGTAGAACATTATTTTTTGTCATTGATTTTATTAAAGCATTTTAATACTTGCAACTTTTCTTTATTATTTATTACCTTTGGGTCCTTTTTAAGCGCTTTAAATATTTAAAAACAACAAGTATTGTGTCCCTTATTAAATAAGTGAAACTTCATTCGCTTTTTCACAAATTTTAAATTATTGTCAGAAATGTTATTTTGCATTAAAAATGGAGTAAGAGTGTATTATATAAAAATTTTGGATAAATTAAAAACTGCGCATTTTATGAAGATGTTTGCACCGCAGAAAATTATTTTTAGTTCATGAAGGTTACTAAAGCATTTTTGCATTCGAACTTTTTTATTGTTTATTACTTTTAGATATCTCATAACATTTTTAAATATATTAAGAAAAAAAAGTATTGTGCCTTTTTTGAAATAAGTAAAATTCAGTACTAACATTTTTCAACAACTTTTAGTTTGAAAATTGTTTAGGCTCACCATACGGCTTGGTTCGTTAGCGAATCACTTGACTCAAGAACAATTTTTTTCAGTGTACCAAGATGGACGTTATTTTTTTCATCTAAAGGATAAAGTATTTTAAAAATAAAAGATGTAAATGTTTCAAATTTGCTTTAAATAACAATTAAAAACTAAGAGCTACAGAAATGGAACTAAATGTACTAAAAATCTATCGAATAAAAAAAAAACTTGTTTCGTTGATATCTTTGGAAATGCAGCTATTAACATTTTTTGTTTGGCTTTTAGAGAAGAAATCATCAATCCTCTTAGCTTTTATCTTCGACACAACCTAACTCAACTATGCAGGTGCGACCATTAGCGGGCGAAAAGTCGAAGCAGGAATTCTTTTGTAATCGGTCGTCACATTTTTTCTCTTCTCAGCCTGTATTTATCGATCTCGATTTTCCCAAGGGATGAATGAATCGACAGATTTTTAAAAAGTGAATATTTCATCTTTCTTCGAATTCAAGTCCATTTTGTACAGAAACAGTCTCTTGAAAAAATGTAAACAAAAATATTTTTAAAGAGAACAAGGAATCAAAAAATTATCCGAGATCTAAGTTTTGAAAAATCAAATTTTAAAAGCTCAATTTTTTTTAGATCCTTTTGTAATATTTTGTTCAATTCTGTCTTAGATTTTTTTTTCTCTTTAAATCAAAAAATTGGCCTTGATGGGTCGAGCTGGGGCCTCTATTTTTTTATTAATTCTTTTTGAATTTTTGCGAGATGTTTAATGTTATTTGATATGTAAAACTTAAAAGAAAATGACAAAAAATTAAGTTGAAAAAATGTCTTCCATTTTTCAAAATTAGAAAATTCTAGAATAAGTTTAAGACATATTTAGAAGTTCTGAGAAGATTAAGACATTATTTTAAACTTGTAAAGACTACACAATTTTTTTTTCAATATACATTTTTAAAGATTTTGAAAATTTTCAGCTTTTTAAAATTTGTTAAGTGTTTGAAGGGAATGAAAACAGTCGCTTAAGATTCCTCATAAAATTTGTAATTTCCTAAATATAATCTGCAAGTTTACAAGTCAATTTTATTATTTTTGCATTATTAAAAAAAACTGTTAGGAAAAATTTTAAATAATTTTAAAAGATACTGAAAGATTAAGAAGTTTTGAAAATATTAGAAAATAATTTAAATGTTCAGAAGATTAAAAAAAGTAATGCATAGTTTTTCGATTTCGAAAAAGAATGTTTTTTAAGAATTTGTAGAATTTTCAGGAGAAGAAAATAATTTTCTCAAGATACAATGAAAAAATTTATATAGCTTGTTATTTTGAAAAATATATTTCAAGAGAAAACTTAAAAAAATTTTAAACATTTTAAAAGATTTTCAATCATTTTTTAAAAGAGTGTAGAAGATTTCAACAAAAAATTGTTCAATTTTTCAAGATTATCAAATTTTATAAAAAAATTCAAGTGAGTTTGTGAGATATTTAAAAGATTTAAAAAATTTTAATGATTTAAAACTTGAAATTTTTTTCATTTAAATAAAGTATGCATTTTAGAACAAAATAGATATATTTTTAACTAAATAGTTAAATTTTAAGCTAAGAAGATCAATTTTCAACCCAAAAGATTAATTTTATGCAAAAAAAGTTAAATTTTCAACCGAAAACATGAAATGTCCACCAAATAGTTCAATTTTCAAATAAAAAATATTATTTATCCAGTAAAAATCGTACAGTTCAAATTTAAGTTAAAAAAGTTTATTTTCAAAACAAAAAAATAATTTTCAATGTTATTCATTTTCAATGAATAACAGCTTAAGAAAAAAAATGGTTTTTAACAAATTAATTCAACTTTTGACCATGTATTTAAATTTAAAACTTCTTCAGATAAGTTTTCAACCAAAAATAATAATTGTTAACAAAAGAGTTACATTTTCAATTAAATAAATGATTTTTTAAATAAAAAGTTGACTTATTAATCGAAAAAATACATTTTCAACATTGTATGTACGTGAACATACAATTAGTTAGTATACTATTTAACTTAAAAAGACATACTTTGACAAAAATGGATATGTTAAATTTTGAACCAATGGAATTAATTTGCTGGATAAACTGTAATAGTATCAGACAATGATAGAAATTCAAACAAAAAAAATTAATTGCAAACAAAAATAGTTCAATTTAAAAACAAATTTTAACAGATTAATTTTTAAGCAAACCGTTGCGTTTTTAACCAAAAAAGATAAAACTTCGAACAAAAGAGATAAATCAAACAACACAGACAAATTTTCAAATAAAAAGCTCAGTTTTCCACCAAAATTTGGAATAGGTAAATTTTCAAATAAAAATGTCCCAAACAAAAAATATATTAATTTAAAATCCACAACAATAAACAATTAACAAAATAGTAAAAATTTTAACTAAAGAATTACATTTTCAACTAATATTATGACTATCCAACCCAAAAATTAATTTTAACAAAGTAGTTGAAAATTGAAGTGGATTTTTCAACATAAAAAGAGAAATTTTCAACCATAAATAGAATAGTTCATTTTTCAAACAAACAAAAAAACTACTTTTTAACGAAAAATATAACAGCATCAACTACTTATAAATATCTACAAAAAAAATGTATTGCAATTGGAGGACAGTTGAATTTAACCAAAAATTTTCAACCAAAAAGATGGAATTTCCACCAAGAGCTGAATTTTTTACCATAAAATATTTTTATATAAAAAAAAATTCAAATTTCAATCAAATTTTTAAATTTCTTAAAAACTGTTAACATTTTTACAAAAGAGTCAAATTTTTTCTTTCCATGTTAAATTAAAATGTTTTTAAAATTAAATAAGAAACAGTTTTTGCTTAAAATATAAACAATTACATTTTTTTGTGAAGAATTAACCTCTTCTGGTGAAAAATTGTATTATTTTGTTGCAAAATCGGTCTTTTTCTTTGAATTTAAATGCTTTCTTCCTAATTTAGAAATTTACAGAAAATTTGGGAATTTAAAGTCAAAAAATGTATTGAAAATTCACCTTTATAGTTGCGAAATTAGTCTTTGGGTTAAATTCAAGTATTTACAAATAAAATTGAACTTTTTTTTTTTATTTGATAAAATAGTAACTACTACATTTTCTGAGATGAATTGATATTTGTTGTTTAAAAATTTTTTATTTAAAAAAAATGAAAAAGTATTAAAAATTCAACAAATTAAAATAAATATTTATCTTGTTTGCTGGAAAATTCAACTATTGCTGAAAATTCGTATTTTCACACGAAAATAATCTTATTGCTAATATTTTTTTGTACTGAGTAACAATTTTTTAACGAGAATAAAATTCTGTTGGTTCTGGACTATCAACTATTGCATTTTTGTTGCAAAATTCATTTTTTTTGTCAAAATTTTTTTTATTTTGTTGAAAATGAAAATAGAGTCACAATTTAAAAATTTTATTAAGATTTTACCCTGTTTGCTTGAAAATTCGTATTTTCAGGAAGAAATTTTAAGTGAAGATTAACTTTATTATATTAATTAACAATTTTGATAGGAAGCCATCCTTTTTGGTTTAAAATAATTCAATGTGGGATGAAAATTTCCTTTTTTTAATTCATATTTTTAGATTAAGAATTCAAAATGTTTTTTCATCTTCTCTATTTTAGATTGAATTCAAATGTTTCTGCTATCAAACAAAATTCTTCTTGTAGCCCAAATTTCAAATATTATATTTTTCGTGAAAATTAAATTATTTTATAAAAAAGGAAAATTTCTCAATGATTCAATTATTTTATTTATATTCGCCTCTTATTGAAAATTTGCATTTTTAGGTTAAAAATCGGACTAATTTCCATAAAAAGTTAAAATTTTGTTATTTTGGATTGAATTTAAATTTTTCTAATTTAATATACAATTATTATTGCAGTTGAAATATCAACTCATACATTTTTTGTTTAAAAATAATCTTATTTGTTTAAAAATTTAATTATTTTGTTAAAAATAAAAAATTAATTAATGGTTCGGCAATTTGATTAAAATTTAACTCTCCTTGAAGAATTGTGTTTTTCCATGAATAATTGAACTATTTTGGTAAAAAATTCAAATGGTTGGGTAAAAATTATATTTATTACATCACTAACGATTTTTTTTAAAGTCATCAATTTCAATTTAAAATAATTCTATTCGGGATAAAAATTAATTTATTTTGAAATTGATATTTTTAGATTGAGAAATCAACTGTTTGATTGAATATTAAATTTAAAAAAAAATCATATTTTCGATTTGAAAATTTAACTCCTTTTCGGAAGAAAAATGAATCATTATTTTTTATTAAATTCAAATCTTTCTAATTTAAAATAAAATGCTTTTTATAGTTGAAATATCGACTTTAACATTTTACGTGAAAAAATTTTCTTATTTGGTTGAAAAATTAATTATTCTGTTGAAAAAGAAAAATTATTAAAGAATCAACAATAATATTAAACTTTGTATTTTTCGTTTGAAAATTGAACTACTTTGGTCAAAAATTTAAATATTTTGCTTAAAATTAACTTTATAATATTATTAACCATTTTGTTCGAAGGGCATCATTTTTATTTTGAAATTCAAATGTTTGCTATAAATTCGTCTTTTTGGTTTGAAACTCAACAATTTTTTTTTAATTAAAAAAATTTAAGTCAGGCTCAAAATTAACTTTTTTTCGAATTTATATTTTCAGAGTGAGAATATTGGTATAATATTAAATTTTTTTGTAAAAATTTCAAAATTTTAAATGAAAAATGTAATTGTTTCGTTTTTAAAAAATCGTTATTTTTTATTGAAATCAAATGTTTCTGATTTAAAATAAAATGTTTTTAGTAATTGAAATACAAAATAATACATTTTTCTTTAAAACTGCATTTTTTTTATTAAAAATGAATTATTTTGTTAAAAATGAGAATTTATTAATGATTCAACAATTTTAATAAAATTCTACTTCTGTTGAGAATTTGTATTTTTCGGTTGAAAATTAAACTATTTTCGTAGAAAATTTAAATATTTAGGTAAAAATTACTTTATTATATTATTAACCATTTTGTTAATAGGGCATCATTTTTAAGTTTAAAATCCTGTTTCGTTAAAATTTTGTATTTTTGGGTTAAAATTAAAAGTAGAATATGTTTGTAAAAAAATTCAATTAAAAAATTCAGTTTACGTTGAAAATGAACTTTTTTTTAATCAAATTTTTAGTTGAATATTAATTTTTTCGTTAAAAAAATTCATTTATTCAATTTAAAAATGTATCCATTTTTTTCCTTAAATTTCTATATTGTGAACTGAATTCAAATGTTTCTGATTTTAAATGAAATTCCCCTTGTAGCTCAAATATAAAATATTATATTTTTCCTGAAAATTTTATCTTTTTTGCATAAAAATTGAATTATTTTGTTAAAAATGAAAGTTTATTCATGATTCGACCATTTTATTAAAATTCGACTTTTGTTAAAAAATCACATTTTTTCGGTTGAAAATTAAACTACTTTGGCATAAAATAAAAATATTGATTTGAAACTAAATTTATTATATTAATAATTAATCATTTTGTTAGGAGGACATCATTTTTAGCTTCAAATTCGACTGTTATCTTAAAACTTCCTCTTATTGGATTAAAATTAAAATAGACTATTTTTGTAAAAAATTCAATTTCAAAAAATTCAGTTTAGGTTGAAATTAACATTCTTTTGAAAATTTAACTTTTTGGTTAAATATTAATTTTTTTAATTTGAACATTTAACTGTTTTTTTTTTTTAATTTCGTTATTGTGGATGGAATTCAAATGTTTCTGATTTGAAACAAAACATATTTTGTAGTTGAAATTTTAACTATTAAATTTGTCGGAAGAAATTTCTTTTTTTTTTCTTAAATTGTATTATTTCTTTGAAAATGAAAATTAATTAATTATTCAAGAATTTCATTAAAATTAGACTTTTGTAGAATATTAGTATTTATCGATTGAAAATTAAACTACTTTGACATACAATTTAAATATTTATGTGAAAATTAAATTTATTATATTACTAATCATTTTGTTAGTTTAAAGTTTCAGCAGTTTTATCAAAAATTCATCTTTTTGTGTTAAAATCAAAAGTAAACTATTGTAGTAGAAAATTCAACTAATAATACTCAGTTTAGGTTGAAAATTAACTTTCATTAACATATTTAACTTTTTGTTTGAAAATTAAATTTTTTGTTTAAAAATTCATTTTTTCAATTTGAAAATTCAATTGTTCTTTTTTTTTAATTTCATTATTATGGATTGAATTAAAAAGCTTCTGAATTAAAATAAAACGCATTTTGTAGAAGAAAATTCAACTATTACCATTTTTTCTGAAAAATCCATTTTTTTAAATTAAAAATTGTATTATTTCCCGAAAATTGAAATTTAATAATGATACAAAAATGTTATTAAAAACACACTTAAAATTCACTTGTTTTGTAGAAAAATTTCCTATTGGCTTTCTTTTGACTGTACATTTTTTTTAACATAACTCCCTTAAAAATGTTTTTAGTTATTTTAATTAATTTTGAAAAAAACATTTCTGATGAGAAATGATTTTCTAAGGTCTTCAAGGGTGATTCCGCAGGTAAGAAATTTGAAAAGGGCCTGAATGGTTTCTAAGTGGTTGGTGGCGTTATGAAAGCGTTAGTTGGGGAGGGGGGGGGGGAATGAATATATAAGTCACCCGGGTGTTGAACGTCCATGTACTCTTTCTTTGACCCTGGTCAGGTGTGCACCTTCCACCGAGGATTTCTGCCCCTCCTACTCCACCCCCTCCTTCTGGAGGATCTTGATTTCAAGTTCGCGGTCGCGTGTACCGAACCGGAACGAGAGTGCGATGCAAGGCCAGTGAGTTGAGTTGTTTGATTGTTCGGTCCATGCTCTTCAGTGTATTTTTTTTTTAAGGAAATTTTTTTATTAATTTTTTTTTATCAAAGTGACTCAAGTGAGAAAGCAAGGTTTTGTATTCTGTGAGTGTGATGAACCAGGAACCGGAAGTCCGGAGGAATTAAAGTGCCGAAGATGGACCTACGACTCGTGAGTTTCTTTAACTTTAGGAAAAAGACTTCATTTATTTTAACATTGTATTTTATTTTTATTAATTGGAAAAACATGACAAATAAACTTCTCGAAACTATAAAAAAAATTTTAATTTTAAAATCCCGAATGATTAAGTTACCGAAAGAATTTAAAACATTATAATTATATATTGTTTATTTATTAAACAATAATCATTAAATATTTGTATCACAGATATTTTTTTCAATAGACAATGACTTTTTAAAATTATTTTAATTTTAAGAAATAATTAAAAAGAGCATTAAACATATCACATTTTTTTGTTTAAAACACTACATTATTTAATTTTTAGTAATTAAATCATATTTATTGCAAAAAAATTTAATTGTTTGATTCGGAAATTTTCTTGATTCAGAACGTTTTACAGTGTTTGATATTTTATACTTCGGCAATTTTTTGTTTATTATTATAATATTACCGAATTTTTTAATTCTCAAATCATAATATTTATTCCCGAATTTAAACAATTATCAAAATTGGTTTTCAATGAATATTATTTAATCATTAGAAAAATATAAGTAAAATATTTGGAATAAAACACTTTTTTGTTGTTTATTTTTTTGCAGTTTTTTATATATTTAATAATTGTATTCTGAATAATGAAGAAATATTGAATAGAACTTTTTTTGTAATGTTTAAATTTCGAACAATTTGCAATTTTCTTGCAAAATTTTATTATTCGGCAATTTTTCGTTTATAACATGACAGTATTTTAAAATTCACAAATAATAATTTGTATTCCCTATTTTGAACAATTAAAAACATTTTGAAAAATAAATATTGTTTATCCATTAAAAATACAATCATAATATATTTCGACCAAAACGGTTTTTTAAATATTTTTTTAGAACTTTCTTTAAATATTTAATAATTTCATTCTTAATAATAAAAAATATTAGTTAAAAAAGTTTTTTTACTTTTCAAATTCAGTATATAAATTATAGATTATAATGTTACCAAAATTTGAAAATTTTGTAATAATACAATTCAAGAGAAACTTGCCGAATTAAAAAAAAAACTAGAAAATTCTCGAATTTATACAATTAAAAAAATTCTTTTTTTTAATGTGCGCATAGTAGTGTTTTTAAAAAATAATTGATGTTTCAATCAAAAATCTTGTTCTTGTATTGTTTTTTTTTGCATTGAGATTTGAAAAAAATATTGTTATTCTAAATTCACACAATTTTGTTAAAAGTTTATCTATTTAGTTAAAATTTTCACTATTTTGTTAAAAATATCCTGTTTTTTGTGAAACGTTTAATTACTTTGGTAGAAAATTCAAATATTCGGTTGACCATTCATTTTTTTGAAAATCCATGTACATATTTTGTAAGAAATGCATCTTTTTTAGTTAATTATTCAACTATTTTATTGAAAGTCAAAATATTTTGTTGAAATTTTAACTATTTGGTTAAAAATTAAAGAATTGTGATAAATAGTATTCTTTTTGGGGGAAAAATTCAACAATTTTGTAAGATATTTGTTTGTTTTTTTGGCTGAAATTAAATTATTTTTTCAAAAATTCCACTTTTTCGTTGATAATTCATTTTTTGTGAAATTTATGTAATTTTATGAAAATTGGTGTTTTTTGGTTGAATGTAATTCTAAATGTTAAAAAAATTATGTTTTTTTATTAATAATCCAACTATTTGATTGTAAATTAATCTTTGCGGAAAATTAAACAGTTTTGTTGAAATTTATCCTTTTTAGTTAAAAAGGCAAATGTTTTCTTGAGAATTCTTCTTTTTTGGATCATTTAACTATTTTGTTGAAAACTCTTCTTGTTTGGTTGACTATATTTTGCAGAAATTGTACCATTAAATTAAATAATCACAAGCAAAAGAGCTGTTATACTAGAACCTGAATTATAAATTTGTAGTTTATTTTTTCCTATTTTATTACTATAAAATAATAAAAATAGAAATAAATTAATATCAGCAGTTTCTACCAGTTTATGTGTTTATTTGTTGACGTTGTTAACGAAACGAGTTAAAAACCACCCTATTGAATAAGTTTAAGAAATGTACCTGTAGTTTCAAAAATTTATTTTTTTAGACTGGTTAAATAAATAGTTATTTATTAGTGAATTTTACCAGTGAATGCGCTTAATTGTTGATGTTATTTAACAATAGATTTATAAGTGTCTACCCCAACATCTTCTTTAATTTTTACGGTTTTCAGAGAAAAAAGCAAAATTTTCATTCTTTCGATGCTAGACTGATAGAAATCATCATCTTCAAAATTTTCGAGTATTTCACGATGTTTTTTCAAGTTTTGTTTCAAGCTAATTAAATTATATTAGGGGAAATAAGTTCGAAAAATATTTTAAGTTCTGTCTTTATTTGTTGACCTTGTTTTTTATTGTTCACAAAAGATTTTTGAAGGTTTAAACAAAAATCTTCATTGGTTCTCACGGTTCCCGAAGAAAAATGCAAAACTTTTTTTCTTTAATGATGCTAGATATGTAATTCTCTTTGGTATTTTGTAGAAACCTTTGCATTTGCTTATGATGTTTATTTCAAGCCCATTAAATAATTAGAGGAAAAATTATTTCAAAAAATTATTTTAGTCAAACTTGTTTAATAACTTAAATTACTCTTCACATCCGATTTTTGTAAATCTAAAAAAATATACTTTGTTTCTTACGGGTTTTAAAGGAAAAAGCTAAACATGTTCATTCTTTAACGATAATAGATGTGTAGAAATTATCACATGCAATTATTTTGCATAAACCTTTTCATGATGTATGTGTAATGCCAATTAAACAATTTTAAGGAAAATTATTACTAAAATTATTTTGGTGTGACTGTTTCGTCTTAAAGGTACTTTTATTTAAAGATTGTTGAAAATCAAAACAAAAATCTTCTTTGCTGCTTATGGTTTTCGGAAGAAAAAGAAATACTTTTCTATTCTTGGATGATGCTACCTACGCATGAAGAAATTGCATTCTTCCTCCAATCTTTTATAGAAATCGTTGTAATTATTCACGATGTTGTTTCTTTAAAGCCAATTGAGTAATTTAAGAAAAAATAATTTCAAAACATTATTTAGTTAAATTACTAAATATCCATCAGTTCCTTATACTGGTGTATGCTTTTATTAGTTGATATTGTTTAATGAAGCGTTTCGATACAGATCTATATTCTCTTTAAAGTATTGTTTTTTAAAAGATTATTGATAATCAAAACAAAAATCTTTGCTTTTTATGGTTTTCGGAAGAAAAGCAATAATTTTCCATTCTTAGATGATGCTACCTCCATGTGTAGGAATTGCAATCTTCTTCAAGTCGTTTGTAAAATATTTTACTTTTTTTTCATGATGTCATTTATTTAAACCAATTAAATAATTTCCGGAAAAAGAATTTTTTGAAATTATTTTCGTCAAACTTGTTAAATAAATAATTATCCATTAATGGCTTCTACCAGTATGTCCTTATGTTTGTTGATGTTGTTTCACATCAAGTTTTGATACAGATTCTTGATCTTGAAAGATTGATGAGCATCGAAACTAAAATCTTCTTTGGTTCTCACGGTTTTCGGGAGAAAAAGAAATACATTTCCCTTTTTGGAACGTGCTATCTACGTTTTCCGAAATCGTAATCTTCAACTCTTTTGTAGAAACCTTTGCATTTATTCATGATGTTGTTTCTTTAAAGCCAATCGAGTAATTTGGGAAAAAATAATTTCAAAACATTATTTTAGTTAGACTAATATAAAAATTAAATATCCATTAGTAGCCTTCACCAGTGTCTGCGTTTTTTGTTGATGCCGTTAATCAAAAGTTTTGATACAAATCTTTATCCACTTCAACTTAGTGTTATCAAAAGATTTTTTAAAGTTTTTCTAAATAAAAAGCCAGACTTCCATTCTTTGATGATCCTAGGCCTCTAGAATTAAAATTAAAGAAATTGAAATGATATTAACATAAAATTTAAAATTCTATTCAACGTCCAATAATCAAGTTAATATTAAAATTTCATAAAATAAAACCAAGAATCCAAAACATGAGAAGAAAAGCTACCAAACTCCCTTCCTTCTCTTTTTTAAAAAGTTCTTTTGTCTCTTTTATTTTTATTATTATCAAATCACAATAAAAAAAATAGTTGTAAAAAATAATCACCAACGAGATTTTTACAAATATTTTTTTTATTGCGATTTGATAATAACAAAAATAAAAATAAAAAATAAATAAAAAGAGGAGGAAGGGGATTTGGTTGGTTGCTATCTTATTTTTCTTTCCTATCTTTATTTCTGTCGAAATAAATTTTTTTTATTTTTTATTTCAGAAAAGTTTTTTGTCTTTTTTCAAATTTCAATCCGAACATTTTATGGTGGTTGACAAAATTCGTTCGTTAAATTTTTGGTTTTATTTTCAGGAATTCTCCACATTAGTTCATTAGAATTCGTAATCTTACTTAAGTCTTTTATAGAAACTAGTATTTTGTTTAAAAATAAAACTCCTTTGTTAAAAATTCATTTTTTTATGGAAGCATTTAGCTTTCAGTTAAAAATTGTAGTATTTAGTGGAAAAATTAAGTATATCGTTTGAAGAGCTATCTCTTTTACTGAAAATTCAACTATTTTACTGAAATTTCGTTTTTAATTATCTGTTTAGAATTAATTTTTTTTAATTAAAAAATTTTTTTTATCCTTGGCTAAAAATTGATGATTTTTGGCTAGAACTTCAACAAGTTGGTTAAAAATTGATGTATTTTATTGTAAATTCATATTTTTTGGTAGAAGGTTAATCTTCCTAATTCAAAATTCTATTACTTGGTTTAAATTTGAACAAATTTGTTAGGAATTAATTGAAAATCAACTTTTTGTTTAAAAATTAATTTTTTTATTGAAAATTTAATTTAATTATTATATTTGGTTCGAAATTAAATTTCAGAAATTCTGCACACTAACTTGAAAAAATGTGTCTATTAAAAGACAAAAATTATTTCTAACTAAAAAAAAAAACGTAAATGTTGTCACATGACGATTCTTCAACAAATAAGTTAAGTTTTTCGTAAAAATAGTGCATTTTTCACAGAATAATACAAATTTCAACCAAGTGAACGAATTCTCAACTAAAATAATGAATTAAAAAAAAAATTGTAACAAAATAGTTGAATCTTCAACCTAAAGAGATTTTTAATTGTTATCCAAACAGTTACATTTATAAACAAAAATTTCAGAATGAATATGACTTTTCAACCAAAATCCTAATTTTCGACCAAGAATGCAGATTGATTTTTAATAAAACAGGTGCATTTCTGAGCAAAAATAATCGAATAGCCACCAAAAGATATGCATTTTTCGATTTTCCTAAAAAAAAGTTGAATTTTCCACCTAAAAGCGAAAATTGTATATAAAAAACTTAATTTCCAAGCAAAGAGATGAAATTAAAACAAAAAACGATCCATCCTATACCAAGAATAAAATAATTGGATTTAATGTGGAAAATTGAGACTCCGGATTCTATAACCACGCATAAAATTTGCCTGGCCGCTTCAGGCCGCTCGAGTTGGCCCCTGATGGCTTGAAAATCAGTTTTCGAAA
>NC_046661.1:79729433-79745533 GCF_010883055.1 Belonocnema kinseyi | reverse complement strand
AATTGGTTTTGTTAAATAAAAAAGTCAGACATTTTTTTTGCAAGCAGTATCAAAATAATGTTAGACAATTTTCAAACGCTTCGTTTATCGAGGGAATTTTGACTAAGACCAAACTTGAAGCGAAAGAAATGTTTATTAGGATAAAATGAAGTTTTTTGAAAAGTATTATCTTAATTGAGTGATTCGTTAACAAAATAGAATCATTCAAATAGCACTGATCGAGCGCGTGAGAGGTGATAATAATTATCACATTGTCGAGAGAAAAAAGATGCGCCATGAAATTTCCTATGAAGTGATATCTTAAAAAGTTGAATTTTCGAAAACTGATTTTCAAGCCATCAGGGGCCAACTCGAGCGGCCTGAAGCGGCCAGGCAAATTTTATACGTGGTTATAGAATCCGGAGTCTCAATTACTGAACATAAAACCATGAATCCAGCAACCAAATTTGGACAATCACCATAAAATGTTTTTATTGTAATTTTAAAAAAGATACCAATTTTCCTAAAAAATAGAAAACTATTTTTTTGGACAAAAATAAAAAAGCGGAAAGAAATATGAGAATGCAACTAATCAAATATCCTTCTTTCTCTTTTTATTTCTTTTACCTTTTTTGTTATTATTATCAAATCAAAATAAAAACAATTTGCATAAATTAATCACCAACGTTGCAACGTAACACCCTTAGCAAGACAATCAAAAATTTGAGCAGGCAGGAACAGCAACAAAACGACGATTTAAACAAAAATAAAATTTGAAAATGTATGTACCATTAAAAATCTGTTTTGGTTGAGGATTCGACTATTTTGATAAAAATGCAATTTTGTGAATTCATTATTCTAGTTGACAATTCATTTATTTGGTTGAAAATTGTATTATTTTGTATAATAAATCAAATATTTTGTTAAAAATTTAATGATATTTTTAAATTCAATTAATTTATTGAAAATGCATCTTTTTCTGAATTTTTTTTTGCTACTAATGTATCTGTTTGGCTGCCACTTAGAAATCTGTTTTGCTCGAGGATTCAACTACTTTGTGAAAAATTCATGATTTTAGTTGACATTATTTTTGTATGTTCAACAAAGAAGTGGATAACTGAAAATGTTAAAAATATTGTAACATAAATTTTGGATAGCAGCAAAAAAAATTGGCTTCTTTTTTCTTTAGTGACAAATTGCGTTTCTTGTTGCTCACATATTTTAAATTTATTTTTAGAAAAATTTTAAATTACACAATTTTCACAAACCTAAAGCAGAAAAAAATAATGAAGTTCATGTGCATAGTTCCTGAAAATAAAACCAAGAACCGCCATACAATGTTCCTATCGAAATTTGAAAAAAGGTCAAAAATTTCCTAAAAATTCTTTTTTTGGAGAAAAATAAAAAAGTGGAAAGAAAAATGAGAATGCAACTAACCAAATTTCTTTCTTTTTTTATTTCTTTCAACTTTTTTATTGTTATTATTTTCAAATGACAAATAAAAAGCATTTGCAAAAATTAATCACTAACGTTTCGGCACTCATACAGCATTCTTATTAAGGCAATCAAAAATTTGAGCAGGCAGGAACAGCAACGAAACGACGATGCTCTCCTTTCTTATAAACATACTGGAAATATCCATCATAAATACATGAGAAATAAAGTGGTTTCGTTGCTGTTCATTATTGCACGAATTTTTTTCCCCCCTTGATTATAGTGCTATCTGTGTGCCAAAAGGTTGGTGATTATTGTTACAAATATTTTTTTTTATTGTGATTTGATAATGATAAAAATGAAAAAGACGAATGAAATAAAAAAGAGAAGGAAGGGAATTTTATTGGTTGCCTTCTCATTTTTCTTTCCTCTTTTTCTATTATTAAAAAAAAAAAGAATTTTTTTCTTTTCCTTAGGAAAATGTTTATCTTTTTTCAGATTTCCGATGTTGTTTTTTTATTTTTACTGTTTTAAACATTTTTTCATTAAACCAGTCAAGTCAAAATATTGTTTCAAAATAATTTACCTAAAATAATGGAAATAAATTTGAATTGGATACACGTAGGAGTTTAGATGTTAGATTACAGAGAGTAAGAGCTATGGCGATAGCGTTTTTTGAACTGCACCTATAAATTATCTAGTCTAGAGGTAACTTCTCGATCGTGACCCGAATCTTCCCGTGTGTTGATTCATTATCACAAGGCTTATAATCAGTCTTGTACATTTCTTCGCTTTTTTTTTCCACTGGTCCATTGTGTTTCGCGCCCCTCGTATCTGTTCCAGGTTGCGCGCCCAACTCCGTTAGACGACCTCTTAAACACTAGGTGCCCTTTCATCTGGTTTCCCTTGCGTGAGAATCTTCTGATTAAAATCGCCATAGAAAGCGAGAGAACCCATAAGAATTAAGTCGAGTGTTCAGCACATTTTATGAATTTATTTTATTTTTGTTCACTTTGTAATCACAGGCAGCACGGAAGTTCTGTATAAATACTCTATAATTTAGTGACAGTCTTTTCAACTAGCAGTGAAAACATAACTTGCATATTATCAAATTATTATTTAACTTGACACTTGCATTGCTTTTTCCTCGTTTTTTTATTTTATTTTTTTTTATTTCAAATTTTTTAATTGAAGGCCATGTAATGAGTGGGTCACGTGATCAGATTCCTACCTTACCGACACTTTTTATATTTCCCAATTTATTTTGACACAAAGTGCCAGATCTAGTTGAACATTTGGGATAAAAAATGAAAAGCACTAAGAAAGGTGGGTCTTGTCTTAAATTTGGATAATTATTAAAAAGTTTTTTTTTAATGTTTTTTTAATACTTTTTTCATAATTATTGGAACGCATGGACAGACCCACCTTCCTTAGTGCTTTTTGTTTATTATCCCAAATTTTTAACTCGATGTGGCGCTTCGTGTGAAAATGAGTTAAGAAATAAAAAAGTGTCGGTATGGTAGGAATCTAGGCAAGTGTATGCTCGAATAATCGAATCCATTTTAAATCAGACAGGTTCTACACTTGAAGTTCCAGAATCTCTCGGTGACGAAATATGTTATTTTTTAGAAGAAATTCGGCATTATTAATTTGTATGTTAGAGCTAATAATTTTTTTCAGAAAAAGAACGCATTTTTTTTTTTGTGTGGATTCAAACAAATTTGGAAGGCAATAGGCATGAAAATACAAGGAAAAAATGCAGAGCGTCCTATTGATGCTGCTAGTTATATTAAATTATCTAAGGAATCTGTATTATCATCAGGAAATAGGGGAAATGCTTAACGTCTTTTCAGACTAGATAAAGCTATAAGTAAAAAAATATGATTAAATTTTTTCTGCAAAAAAATCTGAAATAAGATCTTTTCAATGAATTTGTATTATAAACAGAAAATAACAGAAATGCTTAACGTCTTTTCAAACTAGATGGAGCTGCACATTAAAACATTTTGTAATTAAATTTTTAATTCATAGCTCCATCTAGTCTGAACAGATGTTAAGAATTTCTGTTAGATACTGATTAAAATTCAGATTCCATAAAAGGTCTTTTTTTCAGAAAAAATTCAATTACAAAAAATTGTTAATTCAGAGCTCAATGTAGTCTGAAAAAACTTTAAGCTTTTTTGTTCTTTTATGATGATAATACAGATTCCTTGAAAAATTTGAATATGTAATACCTGGAAAATTCATTTTTGAACGACGTATTGAATGAACTAGAGTGAAACTTGTTACTCTACGGTTTTTGGGGTCGCTGATTACGAATTTGGTGTCATTCTTTCAGAATTCATAATGGGGCATCCAACATGGTGGACAATTTTTCAAAAATAAATATGGAGCTATGAACTAAAAATATAATTAAAATTTTGTTCGAATTGTCGCTCTGTCTAGTCTGAAAAGACTTTAAGCATTTCTGTTATTTTCTGCTGATAATATAGATTCCTTGAAAAGATTTTATTTTAGATTTTTTTCAGGAAAAATTTAATTACAAAATTTTCCAATTTGTAGCTTTATCTAGTCTGAAAATACTTTAATCATTCCTGCTATTTTTTTATGAAAATATCGATTTCTTGAAAAGATTTTGTTTTAAATTTTTTTCCGGAAAAATTTAATTACAACATTTTTTTAATTCGTAGCTTTATCTAGTCTTAAAAGACGTTGAGCATTCCTGTTATTTTCTTATTATAATATATATTTCCTGAAAAGATTTTGTTTTAAATTTTTTTCAGGAAAAATTCTATTACAACATTTTTTTAATTCATATAGCTTCATCTAGTCTGAAAAGATGTTAAGCATTTCTATTATTTTCTGATGATAGTACAGATTCCTTGAAAAGATTTTATTTTAGATTTTTTTCAGGAAAAATTTAATTACAAAATTTGTCAACTCGTAGCTTTATCTAGTCTGAAAATACTTTAAGCATTTCTGTTATTTTTTCATGATAATATCGTTTTTTGAAAAGATTTTGTTTTAAATTTTGTTAGGAAAAATTTAATTACATTTTTTTAATTCGTAGCTTTATCTAGTCTGAAAAGACGTTAAGCATTCCTGTTGTTTTCTTATTATAATAGAGATTTCTTGAAAAGATTTTGTTTGGAATTTTTTTCAGGAAAAATTTAATTACAACATTTTTTTAATTCATATAGCTTCATCTAGTCTGAAAAGATGTTAAGCATTTCTGTTATTTTCTGATGATAGTACAGATTCCTTGAAAAGATCTTATTTTAGATTTTTTTCAGGAAAAATTTAATTACAAAAATGTTTTGATTCATAGCTACATCTTCTAGCCTGAAAAGACGTTAAGCATTTCTGTTATTTTCTGATGATACTACAGATTCCTTAAATAATATAATATTGCTAGCTTCATCAATAGAATGCTCCACATGTTTTCTTTCAATTTTCATGATTTCGCCTTCCAAATTTATTAAGTAAATCGAGTTTAAACGTAAAATTTTTCTTTAAAATTATCTATAACATACAAGTAAATAATCACATTATACACAAAATTCCCATAAGACTATTTCATAGGGTCCGAAAAAAAAATAAAATAAAAATTGAGTTCTGCTAATTTTCAGCGCTAGTTATGACTTATTAAAAAAAGAAAGATATTATTTAATAAATTATTTAATATTTCAGAAAAAACGCAACTGTATAGCATTCCCTTAAGATAATATTATTTCAATTAATAATACATTGTTTAAACGATTATTTGTGTTAATTTGAACATAATTCATTACCTTACTGATAGTAAAAAGTTGGCCAAAGTCAGTTGTGAATAATAATTTGTTTTAACAATTAGTTTTATTAAATTTCATTAACTTTTAGCTCGCTCTAAGTGAAAATTGAAGAAAACAGTGAAAATTTAAAAAAAAAACACAACTTTCTTGCATTATTTAAAGCTAATATTATTTCACACAATAATACATTGATTAATAAATTATTTTTAACAACTTTAATTAATTATAATCTTACTGTAGGTGAAAAGTTGGAAAAAATAGAAATTTCAGAAACATCCGCAAGTATCTAGCATTACTTTAGAAGAAGACAGTTATCTAAAATAGTAATTTGTTTAAATAGTTATATTCATTAAGGTTCATTAATTGTTACCTTTTTGTAAGTAAAAAGTGAACGAGAAGTTAACTATTTTTAAAAGATCGTAATTTTTATAATTTAAATATTAAAGATAATACTAAACTGTTTAAACAAATAATTCTGTTAATTTCAATTAATTGCTATCTCCTTTTATCGAAAAGTGGAAAAAATATAAAAAAATTAGAAAAAACTAAAACTTTCTAACATGATTCTGAGAAAATATGAATATCAATGAAAATAAATTGTTTAAACAATTATTCACCTTAATCTTCATTGATTATTGTCATCCAAGCAGATTAATTGTCTGCCAAACAAGACAAAGTTTTAAGAAAACGTTATATTTTCAACGAAACAAATGATTTTTCAAAACAAATTTGTTTAATTTCTAACCAATGACTTGAATCTTTAAATCAAGAAAAGTAAATTCTGAATAAAAAATAATCAAACTTACCCAAACAGGATTTTCGTTTTAAACCAAATAGTTCAGATTTTAATTTTTTAAAATGAATTTTCTAACAAGCAAACTAAAAATAATGTATAAATTTTCGGAAATCTTTAAAATCTTAAGAAAGTTTGTTTATTATTTTGAAACCTTTTAAAATCTTTCAGTGACTTCAAAATTTTATTTCGAAATCTTCAAAAATCTACATTTTGTCTTAAATTCTTAAAACTTTGTTCAAATTTTTAATTGTTCTTGAAATTTTTTTAAAACTTCCAGATATTTTATATTTTTTAAATGATTTGAATTTTTCCTAGAATTTGAAAAGTGTTCACAAAGCTGACCAAATTTCCTTCCAATCTTCCCAGAAGTTTAAGCAAAAAATTGTATTCTCTCAAACCTTTCAAAATTCTTTGAAAAAACTTTTTTTTCAAAATCTACATAATTCTACATTTAAAAACGAATTTGTTACCTTTAAAAGTTTTCAATTATTTTTGAATCTTCTCAAAACTTCATTCCTAAAACTTACTCGAATTTAATTGAATTTTAGAATCTTGCCAAATTGATTCATTTAACTTTCTAACATTCTACACTCTTTTTCAACATTTTAGAAAATCTTGATATCTCAAAAGTAAAAATCATTTAAAATTTTTCAAGGAATTTTAGGAAATTTTCTTTACTCTCTTCAAAAATATTTTATTTTTTGATAGCTTCTTTTTTTGAAATTTTCAAAAATGTACAAATAAAAAAAGCATACCTAGTAATATATGTGCACATTTTTTAGATTTATTTCAAAATGATTTATATTTTTCTCCAATTTTTAAAGAAATTTGAATAAACTTCTAAGTATCTGAAACTTCCTTATATTTTTTTAATAATTCGAGTTTTTCAAAATTAAAAAAAGATCTCTAAGATTTAAAAAATTGCCTTATAATCTTTCAGATTCGTTTTTTACCATTTTGGAAACCTTTGTAGTTTGTATATAATATTTTAAAATAATCTTTTAAAATTTTAAATTAAAAAACTATTAAAAATTTTATGAAAATGTTTTAATTCTTTTGAAACCCTTGATAATTTTTAATGCGCTTCCAAATTTTCGGTCCAATATCTTCCAAAATCTATATGGATTTTTTAATTTGTTGAAATATTCAAAAAATTTTAATTCTTTTCGAATTTTTTCAAAACTTCTAAACTACTGTCAAACTCACTCGACATTCTTTTCGATTTTATATCCTTGCTAAATTGAAAAATGTTAGGAAATGATTTGAAAGGTTTTGAAGTCTTTTTCATTTTCCTCTTGGAATTAATTTTTTTTAATAAATAAATAATTGGAATTTTCAAGATTCTTTTTTGGCATACTTTTAGTTTTCAAATATAAAATTAATCTTCAAAAATGAAACCTAATTCATTAACATGTTTCTTAAAGATCTTGTTCAGTATTTAAATTTAAATAGGAAATTTTTAGACATTCAAAAATCCAAGAAATTTCGACGAGTCACGCTTAAATGTCTTCATTCATTTAGGATAATTTTGGATTTGTTAATACAAAAATTCTGGATTAAATTTCAAATGATACAATGAGAAAAAACACAATCTTCTTCTACTCATAAATTCAAATACTGTGCATTTGTTTATATAATTTATTTATAAAAATAAGAGAAAATATTTAAAAACTCAATCATATTATGTACATCAATAGCAACCAAATTCAAGTAAAATAAAAAAAAGTTCTTTTTACATGTAATAATTTATTTATAAAATTTGTTGAAAGAGTTAAATAACAAAATTTAAAAAATCAAAATTTTTTCTATTTTTATTAACTTAAAAGTCTAAACAAATAAAAAATTGTGTTTCACGAACTCCTTTAAAATTTAGTTTTGAATTTTTCTATAAAAAAATGCATAATAGTTTTAGAATATCGCATTTATATTATTTTTTAGTTTTATTCAATATTTTTAATAACAATTAATAAAGGATGTTTTTAAAATTAGAAAAAGCAGCTTATAGAGCTGATTTAATTAATTTTTAATAAATGAAATTTTTTATGTGTGACAGTAAGAATATGTAATTATTTAGAGTAGTGTATTGTTTGCTAAAAATAAACAAGAAAAGAGTGATAAGTAAGAAATATAAGATTTTATCTAATTGGAGAAAGGTATTGAAGTATTTAAATTTTCATAATGCAATAATAACTTAATGAAAAATTTTAATTAAAAAGATTTGATTGATTTGAAGTTTTCTGAAAATCATAATTCAATAAAAAATTCGTTTTTTTTAAATTTTTGATTATTTTAGTGTTTTTTGAACAAGCTGTGTAATTTTGGAACAGTTTCAGCTTATATTAAATTTTTTCACAAAAAATCGATTATGTCAAGCCAATATTATTGGATTTCGAAAAGGATTTACAATTAAACTTTTTTTTATTTTAGTGCTTTTTTTCATAAATTTACATGATGGTTAAAAATCTTTCAATTTTAAGAAAGATTGATTACTTTTGAGCAATTTTAGCTTATGTTCGAATTTTACATAAAAAATTCACAATTAAAAATAATAATTTAATCATTAATAATTTAGGTTATGTTGAAGTTTTAAAGTGACAATTGGTTATTTTAGAGAAAAATCAATCCATTCTAAACATGATTCACAATTTTGAACAATTTTTTGTTATGTTAGTATTTTTTGTTAAAAATTTATATTTTTATAAGAAAAAAACATAAGCTTTTACAGATTGTCATTACTCATTAACTCGCGTTTTTCACTAGAATTCAATTCTTTCAAATTATTAGGTTTAAAAAAAGATTTATAGTAAATGTTTGTCTTGAAAATTTATTGTTTTAACTAAAAAATTGAATATTGCATTATTTCTGGTTAATTTAACGTTTTTAGTTTAAAATGCAACAATTTGATTGCAAATTTGTGTATTTTGTTGTAAATTTGTTTTCTTTGATAGAAAATTAATCTTGTTGATTTAAAATTTAATTGCTTTTTTAAAAGTTAAACTACTTCGTTCATAAATCATTTTAGCATTAAAAGATCCATCTGCTTGGCTGAGAATTTTATTATGTTAGTGAATATCAATTTTTTCAACATTTTCATGTTTAAAAAAAAACTGTTTGGTGATAAATCAATCTATTTTGATTGTAAATAAATTGTGTTTTTGAAAATGTATAATTTTTAGTTAAAAATTCAACAATTTTGTTAAATGTTTGCATTTTTTTAAAATTCATTATTTTAGTTGACAGTTCATTTATTTGGTTAGAATTCTTATTATTTTAATGATAAATCAATTATTTTAATAAAAATTTAATCATCTTTGTTGGAAATTCAGCTACTTTCTTAACAAAAAAAGAAAGAGCATCGTGGTTTCATTGCTGTTTCTGCCTGTCATATTCTTCCTATCGCAATTTTATAAAAAATTAAAAAATTTCCTAAAAGAGAAAAGAAAAAAAATTCTTTTTCTGGACAAAAATCAAAAAAGAGAAAATATAAATGAGAAGGCAGCTAATCAAATCCCCTTTCTTCAATTTTTATTTCTTTCGTCTTTTCTATTTTAATTATTATCAAAACACAATAAAAAAAACATTTATTAGAAATAATTACCAACGTTTCGGTACTCGTGAGGCACCTTTATCAAGGCAAAAAAATAGATAAAAAAATTCGAGCAGGCAGGAACAGCAACGAAACTACAACTAAAAATCAATTTAAGTGACAATTCTATGTTATCAGGGAAAAATCATCGTGGTTTCGTTGCTGTTCCTGCCTGCCATACAATGTTTCTATCGCAATTTGAAATAAAAAAATGAAAAAATTCCCAAAAAAGAAAGAAAAAATCCTTTTTTTTGGACAAAAATAAAAAAACCAAAAAAGTTTCGTTTTTATTATTATTATCAAAACAAAATAAAACAACATTTGATAATAGATTAAACAAATAGATTTCAAAAATTCGAGCAGTAAGGAACAGCAACGAAACTACGACACCTGAAAATCAATTTAAATGTCAATTCTATGTTATCAGGGAAAGAGCATTGTGGTTTCGTTGCTGTTCCTGCCTTCTAGAATTTTTCAGCCTGAATAATTTGTATCTTTTTTTAAATTGTAATATGAACATTTTTTAGTCCAAATTTGGTCGTTGTATTTCTTGTTTTTATTTTTAGGAATTCTGCACATTAAATTCAATTATTTTATTTTTGGTTTACGATGGGTCGTTTTTGGTTTTAAATTCAACTATTTGGTTGAAAATTTAGTTTTTGTTTTCAAATTAACGTTTTCGGGTGTAAGAGTCAACTGTGTTTTAGGGATTTCGCAAAAAATTAATCTCTTTTGGTGGATATTTGATCGTTTTTGTTTAAAAATGCTACTGTTTTGTTGAAAATTAATCTGCATTCTTTGCCCAAAATGAGTGCTTTTGTTAAAAATGCACATTTTTGCGTTTAATTTTTATTTATTTTTTTTATAAATGGTTTTTTTGGCAATTAAAAATCTGTTTTGTTTGAGGATTCAACTATTGTTTTAACTATTTTTTTTTATTATTTTAGTTGACAGTTCATTTATTTGGTTGAATTTTTTTATTATTTATCAATAAATCAACTATTTTGTTGAAAAATAATTTGTTGGAAATTCATCTTTTTTTTGCAGTTTTTTCTATTATCTTTGTATGTTCTATGAAGAAGGGGATAAGTGGAATGTTTTTTTTTTCTAGTCAGAAATAAATTGTGTCTTTCATTAAAATCGAGAATCCACTGACCAAATTTTGCCAACCACCATAAAATGTTCCTATTTGAATCTAAAAAAGATAAAATTCCTAAATGACAAAAAAAAACATTTTTTTTCAACAAAAACAAAAAGAGGAAAGAAAAATAAGAAGGCAACGTTTGTAAAAAAAATAATCACCAACGTTTCGGCAATCATACAGCACCTTTATCAAGGCAAAAAATAGAATAAATAAAGATAATAAATTGAGCAGGTAGGAACAGCAACGAAACCACGTACACTCGGAGAAAATGCCCTTTTTTTCTTTCAAAAATGTCTAGAGCCTTCAATTTTCGTCTAATTTTTATTTAATTTGTTTATTAAAAATTTTTCCACTTACAGTAGAGAAAAACTGAAATTTTTTACAAAACAATTTTTTACGCTTCAGTAAATGATCAAGAAAACTTTATATTGTCTCAAATTAATGTTTAGGAACTCATAGAATACAAATAATTGGCTTATTATTCTATTTATGCATTATAAACTAATTTTTTAAACAAATTGACAAATAGTCTTAATATCGGTAAAAATGGTTTTTTTGCTAAAAGTGGTTTGTATTAATGTAGAAATCACATTTAAGTACTAAACTAATTTTAAAGTTTATAATAACTACTGTTATTAACAATTCTTGTACCAAAATATTTAATTTTAAACTTTTGTCAAATAACAACTTTTTTAGGAATATCCGTAGTAATTCTAGCGATTCAAGAAAATTAAAATATCATAAAACCTTCAATGTGAATATTTTGTCACAAGAATTATTTATAACAATGGTTAATGTTAGCTTCTCAAATATTTTTGTGAAAGCAGCTATTCGCCCAACAGCTTAAAACATTTCCAGTGCAAAAAAAAATTCTTTGCGAAATCGCCAAAATTTAGAATTTGTTTATTTAATTGGTTAATAATAATTTAAATTGTTGTTATAATTTATGTGATTTATGTTCTAAGGTAATTTCCGCAAAAATATATATTGAATGCTTGAATGAGAGCATGATAGAGGAAAAAAATGGTTGGTGTTCCAAAAGTACTTCGTTTCAAAAAAATTATTTAAAAATTATAATTTTTTTTTTCATCCCCATATAATCAACAGAATTGGTTCTTCCATTTTTTTAGAACTTCCTCAGTACTCTTTACAACATATATTTCAACCATAAAGATCGGTCAAGCCGTTTTCGAGAAAATTTAATTTTTTGATTTTTCGAAATTTGTTAATAACTTTTGTAACAAGTTTTTTTCAAGTTAAGATTTCGGTTAAAATTATCTTATATAGGGAGCCACTTATCCCTGCAATATGGATCAGATCCGAGCGGAGCCAACCAGACCATGCTTATCCTGCTAACCCTTTTAATTATCAAATTTTTTCAAATTAACCCGTGCAGAAATTGCCAAATGTTTGCCTTATTTCTGATTTGGGCCAGATCGGGCACACAATTTTGTGGTTGTTAAATTTGGCCCCCTCTAGACCCCGGCTTAACAGCCAAGTTTGCGAGTAGATGGCGCTCCATTAATTTCGGGGACTAAAGTGGATTGACTCCAAATCGCCCAAGTTTCAATGTAAAGTGTCAAGCGTCAAAAATATTTCAATTATTATTTGCAAAAGTGACAAAATAAGTGGGAAAAAATGCCAAAAGTGAGCACAAGACGAGTGCTTAGGTATAGTATACGTCAAAATATTCCTGAATTGCGTGTTGAAGACTATAATAAGTAAACTTATTAAGAATGTTAAGATGAAACCTAACCTCGAAATGAGGTTCTTTATTTATAAGAAAAGTAGCTAAAGCAATATTTCATTTGTTGACTGTGAAAACGAATTAGATCAACAATGACGTCATAAACATATTTATTTCCACGTATTTTTAGGTTGCGTCGTTTGACTTTTTCCGTTTGCTCGAAAAAAAAGTGTCTGACATACTCTAATTTTTTCATATCGCGATCTGTTAGATAACCTGATATTTATATACTCAAATTTCAGTTAAAGAGGTAATATATTCGATTTTAATATTATTTGATTTAAGAATCCCTTTTAATTAAGAATAGGAAAAATAAATTAATATGGGCCCGATAGGGGCCAGGCATGGTTATCTCTGGGCGCAGCGCTTGGGCCCCGGTCGGGCATCGCGTTTTATTTCGAGTCAGGTCCCATCTAGATAGCCTGATCTGGGCCAAACTCTGCCCGATCTGGCCCCGATCAGATCCAAATTGGAATTTCTGCACGGGAACTTTAGAAAATTGAAGAATTACACAACTTTAACAAACCTAGAGCAGAATAAGAAAAATAAATAGAAAACAAATTTCCCACGATTTGTGGAATAACCTTTGGGAAGTTCAGCAACCGATTAAAGATGAATCACAATTGTGCTTCATTTCTTCGGAATATTGAGTTATAACTATGCAGAGGAGGTAGGCCGATTGTCGAAAGCCCACTTACCTACATTAGTCGTGAGGCTTTGGTCGTTTCGCGAGTAGGTAGGTACTCAAGCATTTGTGTAAGATGTTTGCATACACATTGACACTTATTTTCTCATAAACTCACATAGATAAACAAAACACATTACCGGTTCCAACACATTCAAATCTCACAGTCACATTATCACACAAACACACTCACGGGTTGGTAATCCACGTTCCAGAAATAGGAGCGCGGTAGTAAAAGTTGAGGAATATCCGAGAGAATAAGATCTTCCGAAGGAGATTCAAGATCAAATCTCTCATTAATAAACAAACATATATTTCTTTTAGAAACTTTCTTTTATTCCATCATTTTTTTCTTTATAAGTACATATATAGTCGAGAGAATCTAAATAAGAAGGAAAAAGTTTTTTGGGCGTGTTAAATTACGTAATAGCTCAATAGGGGGGGGGGGGGGGGGAAATATTATGATACGATTTTTTGTAGAGTGTGGGGGGGGGCTTTTTTCATGTACTTAGTTTTTGCAAATTCGCAAAAAGTTTCTTTTGAAGATTATCTTTTTAGTTGTAAACTACTTCCATTGCGCGCGTTTACTGTTGTATTCATGTTTATAATTTACCCAATTTTTGGATAAACATTTACTTGTTAAAATTTTTTACCACTCTAAGTTTCATTTTTGAAAAGTTTAATTATTCATAACAATTTACACTAATTAACAAAAAAACAAATGCAGATATAATTTTGAAAATTGATTTCAGATACACATTCAACAACATAATAAGGAATTTAAAAAAACATATAATGGTGATAAAGATAGGTTAGAAACAAATAAACTTTTATTAGACAAATCATATGAAATATTTTATCATATCACCTTAAAATAAATAATTAATTTTTGTTGCTAAATAGAGAAAAATTAAAATGCAATCCTTAGGTTATTTAATTTTGTAAAGAAAATCAGATAATAAGTATTTAATCGACCCATAACATAAAAGGCATTAAAGAAATATTTTTAGTGAATCATTCAGATAGTTTTTACTCACATTTTTCAGGAAAATTGAGTTATTTATAACATGTTGAACTATTCCAGGAAAAATAAAAATATATTCGCACATCATTTCGAATTTAGAATTCAGATGCTCATTTCACATCGCAAAACTTTACAAAAATAATGTATTGGGAATGAAGGTGTTTTAAAAATTCAAATATTTTTATTATACTAATTATGGCCAATATTAATCTAAATAAACTTGAAGTAAATGATAAATTTATGTTACTTAATTAAAAGAAATTACAAATGAATTTTCATGTAATTTTCATGCAAATTAAAATGCAATTGGTTGGTTAAAAATTAAACTAGTTTGGTAAACACTCGTACTCTTGAGTTAAAAACTCTACTGTTTTTTTTTTGTTGTTGTAAAAATTTAACTATTTCGTAGAAAATCTAATTTTTATTTCAAATTTATATTTTAGTGTTGAAAGATAAACTGAAGTCTTGTCTGGATGAAAGTTCAATTTTTAAAAAAGTATGTCGTTTTTTATTAAATATTAATATTTAAAACAAATTATATAATGTTTTTCATGAAAATGCAACTATTTGGCGGACGATTAAACTATTTTGTAAAAAATGCATTCCTTTTGAATTGAAAATTCAATTTTTTTCATAAAAACTTATGTTTTGTTAAAATATTCATATTTTGATCTTGAAATGTCACAAACTTTTTTGAATGAAAATTCAACTATCAAACAAAAATTTTTGACTGAAAATTCATCTGTTTTAAGAGAAATTTCATTTTTTTTGACATAATTGCAACTATTTAGTAGCAAATTTAACAATTTAGTTTAAAAATCATTCTTTTTGGTTAAAAATTCGCGCTTTTGGATTGCAAGGTCAATTTTTTCGTGGAAACTTATTTTTTGTTTAAAAATTCAGATTTTGATCTTCAAAAGTCAACTAGAATCCTCTTCTTTTGATGAAAATTTATATATTTCGTTTAAATTTTATTTTTCGATTTAAAAATTCATCTGTCTTGTCAGAAATTTTTATTTTTATGAAAATCCAACTTTCCGGTTAAAAATTTTTCCTCTCTGCTTGACTATTCAACTTTTTTTTTTAACGATTTGGTTGAATCACTTTGTTAACACATGATTTCTTTTAATATGTATATTTTTAGTTGGAAACTCATCTCTGCTTGAAAGTTTAACTAGTTTTTTTGAAAATTAATAATTTTTAATTGAAAATTTAACAACTTGAGTAAAAGTTAAACTATATTGTTAAACATTTTTTTAAATGAGGGCTTATTTCTTTGGTTGGAAAATTAGGGAAAAGGAGTCATTTTTTTTAATTAATTTTTTTATCAAACAATGAAACTTTTTCACTATTTTAAGATTGATCTTTTGTACTAAAAAATTTTCCCTTTTTGGTTAACAAATAACTTTCCTGGTTTGAAGTTTCATTTTCATTTAGTAAAAATGCATCAGTTTTTTTGTTTGAAAACTCAATTTTCTTGAGTAAAAAATCTTCAGTTGTTGAAAATTCGTCTTTATGTTTAAAACATTTTTTAAATAAAAATTTCATATTTTTTAATTGAAACATAAATTATGGCATTTATTTCTTAGAAATGTATCTTCTTAGGTTGAAAATTCACCTACTTCGTTCAAAAGCCATCTTTTATATCAAAAATGACATTTTTTTGTTTAAATTAATTAATAAATTCACAAATTTAGAATTTTTATTTAAAATACTCTATACCTTTTATGAAAAACTCTATGTTAAAAGTATTACATGATTAAAATGCAGGTATTTAAATATTATTGATCAAGGATTTTAAAAATGAACTTCTCGGAAATTCTGCCTAATTTTAGTGGCAATAAATAGCAGAAAACTTGTAGAATCTAAAAAATTATGTACAGTAAGAGGGAGGGGGAGAAATGTTTTGTCATG
>NC_046661.1:79728111-79729333 GCF_010883055.1 Belonocnema kinseyi | reverse complement strand
ATATATATATATATATATATACAATGCAAAAATTTTTTTGATTTTACGATACATCACAATACAGAATGTAATGTGACATTATATAATTTCGGTATTATAAAGTGAATTGTTTTGTGCAATATAGGAGTACAATATTTTATTGAAAAGTGAGGCAAAAGGTAAGTTTATATATGTTTATATTGATCATAAGGTTTTCGCGGAATATAGACTTTCTTCAGAAATAGAATAAAAAATTGAAACTTAGGTAAATATGTTTTTCATTTGAAAGCAGAAACAGAAGTTGGTATTTTCGTATTAACTTTTAATATGTCTTCATTTTTATTTTTATATTGCGAATTTATATAATCTGTATCAGAAACTTAAAGTTTGAAAACAATCGATATTTTTCATGAAAAATTCTGTCAAAATCTCTAACATAACCGACAAAAGCACATGTTATCTTTTCTTAAATTGTATGTATCCGTGTAGGTTATGTTAGTGATTTTGTTAACATTTTGCATAAAAATTGTCGATTGTTTTCAAACTTTAAGTTTCTGCTGCAAATTATATTATTTCGTGGTATAAAAATAAAAATCAAGAGATTCTAAAAGTTACCGCGAAAATACCAACTTCTGTTTTTGCATTCAGATGAAAAACATATATCCCTAAATTTCAATTTCTTATTCTATTTCCTGAGGTAGTCTATATGGCGCGAAAACCTTGTGAATATTGAGTTTATTAAAATTTTCAGACTTCTATAATATATATTTTGTAATTAAAAATTATTTTAATCAAACATACATATAAATTCAATTCTGAAGAAAATGTAAATAAAATATGAAAGATTTAAAGCTTTCATATTTATAACATTATATGTTTATCCCAGAATATGTATTTACGCTTTTATTTCATAGAAAAGTTGAAAACACGATTTTTCCCAATATTGCATACGTTTCCAACTCTACCAAAATATTATATCAACACTGTAAAAAATTTCTGTTTTGATTTCACAACAAATTTAATGGAAGTTTATTACCAAAATGTAATGTAATTTCACAATACATATATTGTGATGCAGATTTTGTTGGATGTGGTGAAATTAAAAAACATTTGTTGTAATTTTACAATACTGTATTGTGACGGTACATTTTCATGCATTGTAAAATTACATTACGTTTTGGTAATAAACTTCCATTACATTAATTGTGAAATCACAACAGAAATTTTTAAAAGGATATAAGGT
>NC_046661.1:79724469-79728011 GCF_010883055.1 Belonocnema kinseyi | reverse complement strand
TTATGGATGTTCCCTAATGAAGATTCGAGTATTCAAAAGGGAAATGTCTTTTGCTTGTTTGCCTCTGCTTTATCGTCACTTATTCAATTTCGACTTAGGTCCAAGCTTCTAGGTCATCCATACAATAGCCTAACACATTGTAGCTTTATTCTTCTTTACTATACTGTACTATAAAACACTATACTATATTGTCCTATACTATCCAATAAAAGTTAGGTGAATGTACCTACATTGTAAGCACTCGTGCCTATTATGTGAATACTCTTCACACACCACCTGCTTGGCGTTCACTCTATGTCACGTGTACGCATAATAGGTTTGCGGCAGTAAACACACTTTATTCCCCGACACACAAATGAAACTTAATGTTCACAAGACTCTCTAGCAATGATGATAACGAATCTCTCATTATTAACTTATAAGAAAACGACACTCGCATCCTATTGAGAACCCTGAACAATGATTTCACTCAAACCTATTTAAAAAACGGATTTTTACATTCTCATCAGAGAAGGTATTAGATTTATGTAAAATTTGACCCCCCCCCCCCCCCCCCCCCCCCCCCCAGTGTCTGCCTGTATTTCTGTATATCTGTATGTATGTCGTATGTCTGTCTGTCTGTGAACACGATAACTTTTGAAAAAATTAACCTATTAGATTAGCCTTTAGTACACTTGCTTAGTGTCCTAAATTAAAGGTCAAGTTCGTTAGCCAACCATTTTGGATTCAAATTCAAAATGTGGGCAAATTTTGAAAATTTTTGAGACCACTTTTATCAAAATTCAAAAATTCTCTGTACGGTTTTTTATAGCATTCAAAAAATTTAACAATTTATTCTTATGAATTTTTTCGAAAAATAAAAAATTACTGGAGTTATAGCATTTTCAAAATCCAAAAAAAAAAACAACTAAAATGAACAATTTAAGCCAAACAACGCATGATACGAAAAAAAGTCTTTGAAAGAAAAACGTTGCTTTTTTGAGCCCTACAAGATTATGATAATAAATTTTTCAATTTGGTCAAAAAGTTGCAAATTCAAAATTTAATCCTACACAAAATTTTTGAAACCTTATCCCTCCGACTTTTTTCTATAAGAAGAAAATTATCAGGGTTAGAGCATTTTCAAAGTCCAAAAAAGCAAACTAAAATGAATATTTTAAGCCAAACAATGCATGATATGAAAAAAAGTCAGAAGAAAAACTTTGCTTTTTGAAAGCCCTACAGGACTATGATAACAACTTTTTTAATTTGGTAGAAAAGTTGAACATTCCAAATTTGATCGTACCAAAAATAATGAAAAATCCAAAAATTCCATTTTTTGGTCAAATATGCAAGATACGAAAAAAACGAAAAAGCTCAAATTGCGCGCCCTGGAAAGAACTACAAATTTATAATGAATCACTTTTCGATATAAGCTACGAAAAAAAAAATAAGACAAAATTTCTTCATCCAAAAAAAGCTATAAATTTTGTTAGGACACGTAGTTTTTGCTTTAGTCGTAAAAAATAACATCCTAAATAAAAATATTAAATTTTTTTGAAAAACGACACAAGGTATGAACTTAAATTACCAGGCAACAGTTGTTCGCCTAAAAAGATCTATAAATTTATTATTAATCATTTTTTGATAGTACGTGTAGATTTTCTTTTAATCGTGAAACATAAGATTAAAAATTAAAAAATTAAGTTTTTGGAAAAAGCACAGAAAAGGCGAAAGAGGACATAGGCTCCTATATAAGACCCTAGGTAGGTTCCTGTATTAGACCCTTTGTAGCTGAGCAGTAGTTTTTATTTAATTGTAAAAAAAAATATAAAAAATTTTTTAAAATGATAAAAACAAGAAAATAAGAATTAGAATGATTCAATTTTTATGCATATTATGAATTTTAATTATATACATTTATTAAAATGATACATGTTTCAGAGCAGCTTAGCATACAATTTAAAGCAAAATAAGAAACAAAGACAAAAATAATCATGATAAATAAAATTTGCTTTTTATTTTGCAATTTTTTAATAAGTAATCTCTGGCAGAGTTACATAAAAATTTATTATAATTGATATAAAAGTGTTGTGTAATACTTATGATAAGATTTTGAATCAATCAGTAATTGATGCCATCCCTAACCAGAAAAAAGGTTTCTTTTGAGAAACGCCGTAAACGCAAATTATTTAATTTTTTTCAGCTTTTTGGAAACTTATAAATGTAAGACTTCTTGAATTTTTTCCAATGTACTTTTATCAGCAGAAAACACTCAACCTTAAGCACGTTCACATTTTTTTGTTTTGTTTTGAAAACAGGGATCTATATTAAATTAAACATGAGTTATCGTCTACCGAACTTTAATCAGTGTTGAAAAATTATATTAATTCATTAATAAGAATAATGCATTTATATTAATATTATTTCCATATTGGTATAATTACATTCATAATCATATCATTAATAATAATAGTACAATAGCAATAACTATTATAATTATCAAATAATATATTACAGTATATTAAATAATAGTGAATTAATTTAGCAGTCAAGTAAGTAATTAAAAGTTAAATTTTTTTTATCTTCCTTTCAATAAGGTTTCCAAGTGCAAGAAGATGCGAACAGTTTTCGTCGTTTTTATAGGTTCCACTAGTTTCTAAAATAAAGTTATGCTATGAAACTGGGACAGTAATGTTGTTCAACATTTTGTAAAATGATAATGAAATTCAGAAAATTTAATAAAAAATTTCGTCATTTTTAATTGCAATCTTGAAATTTTCGATTACATTGAATATGAAAATTCTGAAACTTGTATCTAGACAATCTTACATTTCAAATAATGGAAATTTTCTGCAATGACCCATAACAGAAAATGGTGTAATTTTTTTCACGATTGCAGGCAAATTCACAAAAAGATTTTTAAATAATTTGAGGCAAAATGAAAATTATTATTTTGTATTTTCCTGCATCTTTATATCATATTGTTTGGATATTTAAATACTTGAAACAAAATTCTGTTTTCATATATTTATGCGTAGACTACATCTACAAGCATCAGAAAAAATTATATAATCGTAATGGAGGTATTTTAAAGAAAAAATAATCTGTGATCGTAAAAGTAATAAGTAATTTTCAATTACGTAATCTAAAAGTACATAATAAATTTGTGTCACTTTATATAAAATAAGCTGAATTTAATCTTTATGTAATTCAATTTAAGAAATACCGTTATTAATATTATGATTTAGAAACGAAACATAAAATTAGCTTCTTTTTAATGATTAGACTTCAATATACTATTAACAGAAAATCGTTGGAATATTTTTTTTGGCGATGGTAAAGTAGAAAATTAAATTTTTTTATTTGCTTACAATTTTGTAAATTTCCAAATTATTTTTCTTATTGACAAAATATGTCTCGCCGCCTTAGAATTATCAGGCACCATACTGTGAATATTTTTTTAACGTTTAAAAAACAAAAAATAGATTTTCAAGGTATTTATGTTTATGATAATACCGAAAAAAAATCAAAATCTATAATGTAACATTTTAATAAATTAA
>NC_046661.1:79722655-79724369 GCF_010883055.1 Belonocnema kinseyi | reverse complement strand
TATTTTGATAATATATAATAACCATATATATAATATTGTCTTTTTTGTGATAGAATATTAATCTTCCTGGAAACTAATTCATCTTATTGGTTAAAAATTATTTTTTTCGATTAAACATGATTTTGTTAAATTGAAAATACGAATTGTTACGGTAGGAAATTTAACAATTTTCTTAAAAATTCATCCTTTCTGCTTGCAAATTCAGTTGTTTTATAAAAAATTTGCCTTTTTGGGTTAAAAATTCAACTCTTTTCTTAGAATATCAACCTTTTGTTTAAAATTCATTTTTTGTTACTGATAACTTTGTTGATGAAATATTTTTTTTAATTAAAACACTTCTTCCTTAAGATTGGTCTTTTTGATTTTAAATATCATATTTGTTATTTCAAAGTTATTTTTTTATATTTTATTTTTTTATTGTTTAGAATTCTTATTTTGGCGCTGGAAAATAAACTGCAATTTAGTTTAGATATAAATTTGAGTTTTTTTTTAACATTATTTTTTTAATTCATCTTTTATCGTGGAAATCTCATCTTTCATAAATAAAAATGCGACTGCTCGTTGGAAAAATTCAACTCTTTGAAAGTTTGTCTTTTTAAAATTGACTTGCTTTAACAGAAATTTCATTTTCCTTGAATAAAAATTAAACTGTTTCATTAAAAATTAATTATTTTGTTTGAATATTCTACTGTTTTGTTCAAAATTTAATTTTTATTCAAAATTTTGGTGTTGAAAAATGAACTGAAATCTTGTCTGGAGAAAAGTTTAACTTAAAAAAAGTTAGTCGGTTTTTAATGAAAATTTGTCTGTTTTAGTACAAATTTCATTTTTTATATATATAAAATCCTACTATTTGATAGAGCATTCAACAATTTTGTTAAAAAGTCTTCCTTTTTGTTTAAAAAAATTCGTTTCTTTGAATTGAAAATTTCATTTTTTCGTAGAAACTTAGTTCTTGTTTAAAAGTTTATATTTTGATGGTTAAAATTCAACTGGAATCGTTTTCAACAAAAAATTCAACTTTTGTTTTAAATTTATTTTTTTATTTCAAAATTCATTTTTTTTGGTAAAAATTTTATTTTATGTTTTCATGAAAATTCAACTTTTTGGTCAAAAACTTTTGTGCTCTGCTTGAATATTCAACTATGTTGTTTGAAAAATTTCTTTGAATCACTTTCTTAAGAAATTTTTTTTAGGTTTCATATTTTCAGTCAAAAATTCATCTTTTTGGTTAAAAGTATAACTTTTGTTTGAAAATCAATCATTTTTAATTGGAAACTGTTAAAAACTATTTACTATATTGCTTAAAATTATTTTTCTGATTGAGGGCTCATGTCTTTGGTTGAAAATTTAGTGGAAAAGCCTTTTTGGTTTAAAAATAATTTTGTAACTGAAAATGTAGCTTTAACTTTTTTTTAAGATTGATCTTTTTTAGTTGAAAATTTTATTTTTTTTTTGCAAAAAAAAAATAAGTTCCTTGCTTTGAAATTTCATATTTGTTGGGCATAAATGCATCATTTTCGTGAAAAATTGATTTTTTGCTGAAAAATATTTTCTGTTTGTTTAAAAATTCAATTTTTGTAGGGAAAATTCGTCTTTTGGCTTGAGGGTTCAAGAATTTAGATAAAATTTTATTTGTTTATTGAGTCAAAAAATTTTATTTATTGAAAACTGTCTTTTTTGGTTTTTAAATTTACACACACACACACACACA
>NC_046661.1:79721186-79722555 GCF_010883055.1 Belonocnema kinseyi | reverse complement strand
GGAGGGAGAGAGAGAGAGAGAGAGAGATTTTGGTTCGGTGAAAAATACATAATTTTCGCTCGAAATTAATTTCTGTGACTAAAACTTTATTTATTTTGTTGAAGATTCCCCTTTTTCATAGAAAAATCATCTTCTTGGTTGGAAATTCAAGAAATTCAACGATTTGGTTACAAATTCATTTTGATGGCAAAAGATATATAACTTTCGTTGAAAATTAATATTTTTGGATGACAAATTATATATTTTGTTTGACATCCGATTTTTTTGCGAGAAAATTATTTCTTACGATTGTAGTTTAAACTTTATTGTTAGGAATTAAATATTTAATTGTTATGTTAAAAATTTAAATATTTGGTTCGAAATTCAAGTCTTTTTTAAAAAAGCCATTTTTTTCTTAAAAGTAAATGAATAAATTTCACAAATTTTGTATATTTATCTAAAATACTTTTTCATTTTGGTTATAAAACTTTCTATGCTAAAATTATTAGGTATAAGATTGAAATGCTGGTATTTGAATATCAATGATAAAGGATTTTGAAAATGAAATTCTAAGGCACCCTAAATAATTTTCCTAGCAGTAACTAGAAAAACATTTCTAGAATCTAAAAATTATGTTCAGAAAGAGGGGGGGGGGGGTATATATTTTTTTACGGTTTGTTACATAAAAAATGATCAATTTACTTTCCGGATGGGCACTTCTATCCGCTAAAAGATCCAGAAAAGATAATATAATAACCACAAACAACTGAAGGTATGGATGAATTTTTTGATTTCTCATACAGAAGTCAGTACTTTCAACAAATCAGAATTAAAATTTTTTTTTAATTTTGTACCCAATATAGAGAAAGAAAAATTTTCTTGATGGAAACAAATTTGATTCACTTCCCTTTCCCAATACTAGATAATGCGCGCGCACGTGTGCTATAACTTTTGTGACTATTTTTATCATTTAACCAATTTTTTAATAATTTTTTTTTTTTCATGGCTGATAATTTTAAATATTAATAACCCTTTAAGTAATAAAAAAAATCAGTTTTACATGTTATTTTGTAAACTGAATTCAGACATTCATTCCACAAAATCATAAGCATTTCAAAAAATCATATAATTGTAAAAGAGACAGGTTAAAAATAAATAAAATGTTATGATACAAATCATATAAAATATTTAATCACATCAACTTACAATGAATAAATAAATTTTATTGCCTAATGGAGAAAAATTAACATTTAACCTTGATGTTATTTAATATTAAAAAAAACTAATTAGCTGATAAGTAATTAATGAGCTAATAACATAAAAAGCATCAAAGAATTATTTTCAGCGAATCATTCAAATAATTTTTATTCTACATTTTTCTGAAAAGTTA
>NC_046661.1:79683892-79721086 GCF_010883055.1 Belonocnema kinseyi | reverse complement strand
TATTATAATTTTTAAAAATTGAACACAGATTCATATTTTACTTCATAAGCATCAGGAAAATTATATGATATTATTAGATGTATTCTAAAGAAAAAAATATACCTTTATCGTAAAAGTAATAGCTCATATTTAATTATATAACCTAAAACAAAATAATCATTTGATATTACTTAATTGAAAACGTTTTAAATTGAACCTTTATGTAATTTAATCGCGTGATCAAAATTAATTAATAGATCATAACATAAAAATCTCAAGAAATTATTTTCATTGAAAAAATTTAATAATTTTTACTTTATATTTTTTCTTTAAACTTGAACTTTAATTTCTCAACATTTTTATTTCTTTTGAAATATTTCCAGAAAAATTAATTTTTAAACAAATTAATTAATAAATATTTAATAATTTCAAAATAAAAAAGCATCAAACAATTATTTTCCATGACAAATTCAAATTATATAAAGCTTTAAAAGATTATTTTTATCGAAATATTCAAATTGCAAGCTTTTAACTAATTTTAGAAAGTATAGATTTTAGCAGAATCACTTCATTACTAATCAATGAGTTCAGAATATAAAAATCATTTAATGAATACTTCATTCAAATGCGTCTAAATATAATTCTGAATATGGAATTCAGTTATTCATTTCACAACATCACAATCATTAAAAAAAAAATTATTGTGATGGGGATATGTTGAACAAAAAATAAATTTTTCTTATAAAAATAATAACCAATATTCAATTACATAACCTTAATGCAAATAATCAATTTATGTTACTACATTTAAATCAAATTATATTCAGTTTACAAAAAAGAAAAATCAGTCCGTAGTTATTTAATAAGTCCATAATATAAGAGTCAGTAAAAAATTATTTGCATTGATACATCAAAATAATTTTTACCCTATATTTTGCTAAAAATTTAAAGTATTAATAATCTTTTAAATTTGTAATTTAATATTGCGAACAAAGTTCATATTTTATTTCATATTTTAAACTAATTCCAGGAAAAATTGGAATATATGTGCAAGTAATTTTTAAAAATAAATTCAGGTAGTCACACATTTTACGTGTATTGAGAGTTGATTACACTAAAAAATACATAAATTGTACTTTAAAATATAGCACTACGTTGGCACTGCATAGAAAAAAATTGTAAACAATAATAAATTACCCAATCTTAAATACCACTCACATCGAACAATTAATCCTCTGCATTCACAGTCTCAAACACAAAATGTTTTATGTTAAAAAATATTTTTTTTAGGGGTCCATTGAAAAAATTGAAACAAAGGGCCCTCTGATTACCGATACTTAAAATTCGTAAATTGTAGTTTGCATTATAACACAGAGGTGGCGCCACGAACTTGGGAAATTTGGACATTATTAGAGACAAAACTACAGTAATAGAAGTAGAAACAATGTAGTCGATGTCTACTATACTACATTACTAAAACAATGTATTTTATTCCTACTACACTACTATACTAAAAAGGTAGAGGTTACCTTTTTTTATATGAAGGATTCCCTCACGGAAAAAAAATTCTTGAGGCGAACGAGTGAATCGAGAATATATTAAACTCAAAGATAGTGTATTATCTTTCAGAGTAGAAAAAAAAAATTTAGTTGTTATAGAAATATATTAACTTACAGTAGCCAATCTTTCGTCTGGTATCGCGAAAATGAATTTCCCTAAAATCCGTATAATGCATTTGGAGGTTAAGTTTGTTGTTTTTATCGCTTTTTTTTTATATATATTTCAATATAGTTATCGCCTACAATCGAAACAAATGTAAATTATTATTGCCACATCAGTAACTCTATTTAATATTAACATTCGCGCGCATTTTAAGTCGTAAAAAGCGTTTAATTGTCCAAAGTAAATCTGAACTGTGATTGCTCCCGATTAGGCCGTCGCCATTTCACTTCGCTGCTCCCATAATGCACCGGCGCTCTTTCGATAATTCCTTCAGACACCTATTCTTAAAATCACTGTTTTAGTTGTACTTATTAGAGGTTTGACTATACGATATTCCCGATATATGGAAAATGCTCAAGGATCTTCATTTTCGCTGATCCAGGGATCTTTCTAAATTCCATCGTTCATTTTCAGCTAAATGTTTAGCTATAATAAGGAATAATATCCCCGTCACATCTTATATTTTTTTACCGTGTTTTATAAATATTTCCAATTTAAATTCTTTTTCAGGGGCTGTCGCTGTTGCTCTTGCTCACCTACTTCTCCAGCATCCAATCCAAGAACACCAGGGATGGCCCGAATCTTCGACAAAGGCACGCCAAAAGAGCTACTCTCAGCGAATTTTTGCAGCCTCCAGCACCAACTAATTTCATCAGAAACCATCCACCTAGGAATTTGGCACCTCCTCCTCCCCCACCACCCCCACCTCCCTCATCCTTAAGAACCGGAAGATATGTCGTTAATCCTAGTCCTGAAGATCGTCCCCCGAGAGGATATTTTTCCAGATTACTAGGATGGCTCAATCCTTGGTCTTCTGGTGTTGGTCTTGAACCACCGCCACAAAGTTTTGGCAGAAGTCCAGCGTAAGTTTTAATTTTACTCGCTTTATTATAAGGGTAATTTTCCACAGACAGGGCACAATGGTATCAATGGATTGTGTTTTAAAAAATACTGTTTGTATTATTGAGAAACTTGGTCAATATCTTCATTTTAGTACCTCATAACAAATTTCGTATTAAAAATTAGGTTATATTATTGTAAGCCAGATTGAAAAAATATTATACGCCTGAAGAATCGCTTTGATGGTTGTCCACACACGCCAGAGATAAACTTTGGAGTCACGTAGGAAATGAATAATAAATTGCTTTAAAATTTATGTTCCAGAATCCTTACGTTAGACTCAAGAAATACAATTAAAATAACAATGATCTCATTTTTTTTATCCATTGACTTAACTAGAAATCAATCTTATAATTCACAGCAAAAGTTACTAAATAAAAGATTAGATTTTGGTTTAGAGCAGCAGAAAATTATTTTCCAAAGGATTTTTCAATTCATTTTACTTTAAAACTTTAGGAACGATTTTTGTATTGTTTTCCATCGACGTGACAGCCATCAACTCCATCCGACTTTAATTTTTTTTCAAATGAAAGCTTATAAAATTTAGCATCAAACTGTCATGGCCAACTTTTAAATGTTGGTTTATTTAATAACAAAAATTTTAAAATAAATTTTTTACTTTGGAAGTATATTGGTTTAAAAAAAATTCTTTGATTCAATCAAAACAAATAAGTGAATGAAAATGGGTTATGCCACAAAAAGAGTTTTATAGTTGAATTAATAAAAGTTAATAAATAAGTTGTTATTTTAAAAGCAACTTTCATCAACAAATATGGTCTCGATCGAGCACTTATGTCAGACGGACGTGGTATTGTCGATCTGTGTATACTGTGAACATACAGTGAAGAAGTGACAAATGAGAAACTTTTATTGTGGAGAAACTGTTATAAGTGACAGAAATTTTGTATTTTGTGAATAGCTAAAAAATCAAAATGAGTTTCAAAGCTGAGAAAATAAAGCCTTTAGATAATTGGATAAATGCAAATCACTTAAGAAAGAGACAACAAACTCAGCAACACTCTAGAAATAATGTTTTGAAATCAAAACTAGCAACAAGTATAAGACGCTGTGGGATGATTCTATGGACAATAGTGATTATAAAGAAGGTGCTTAAAGGTACAAAGCCTGAGGAAGGAAAAAACACCACCCATTGTTGTCTATAGCTATGTCTATAATCATATGAATACGTTAGATGAAATCAAAAAGATTCTAACTAATGATATGGAAATCAGGATGAGAGGAAACCGTCTAGTTATTTACACTAAATAAAAAGAGGATTACAATAAGATGTAAAGGAATTCCCGTCAAATGTAAAGTGTGAGGAAATAAAGAGTGATCTAATTTAAAGTGAACTAGAGGTTATAAGCCTCAAGCAAATAATAAACACAATTGATGAACGAGGAATGAAAACAGAAAGAAATCTACTAGTTTCTGAGGTTGAATTCAACCCCGAAGTGTGTGAAATGTGCCAAAAATCAGGGTGTAAAAGACAAAGGCTGTAAAAAGACTAATAAAGATAAAAGAAAGTGTGCATACTGTGGAGGTGAGCGCGTTGCAAACTTCAGAAAATGCTCAGTTTTTTCTAAAGTTGCCGGAAGCAGAGTCAATAAGAAAAATCGAACTTAAAGCATAACAAAAATAATAAATTACAACGAGATCCGAGAACCAAGTCTACATCCAGATAGGAGAGCTACATCGTACAATGCAACTGAATCCCAAAACACGAATTACGGCGATGCAGTAAAAGAAAACGTTAAGCATGACAAGAGTGAGGAAAGAAAAAATTAAAGCATTCCTAAAACTGGAAACCTTCTGTTAGAGATGCAGGAACTAACAAACCAAATTATTGTAAGTAAGGTTGTAAGGAATTTTGTAACAGCAATAAATAAAATTTGTATTGCAAAAGATAAATTTGAAAAACTTGGCTGTATAATAGAAGGAATGATTGAAGTTTTTGAATAATGGCTGATGATGTAAGAGAACATAACATTAGTATTCTAACTTGTAATGCCAATTCAATTAAAAATAAGGCTCATGAACTGAAAGCTCAATATAGAGCACAGCGAATTTAAAATCCCGAACTTACTCAACACTAAAGCTGTCACTGTTGAAATAGGGTTCGCTCAAAATCCAATGCTGATAATGCAAATATATGTTCCACCAGAAAATATTGCAAGTAAAAGTGATCTTAACCAGATTTTCCAATTGCATAATAAAGTAATAGTTATGGGCGATTTCAATGCTGGGAGCATGCCCTTGAACTACTATACCAACAATACTAGTGGAAAAGAGTTGATAAATTACTGCTTAAATAAGCAAGTACAAATTGCTGCTCCAGAATACCCGACCCACTGCCCTAAAAAGGTAAGATCTAGTGTTATAGATATTTTCCTAATCAAGAATTTTAGGAATTTTAAGAAACCAAAGTCGTTGCAAATGTTAAACTCTGACTATAACTCAGTTGTTTTGTGTCTGACTTCATCAAAGATTATTGTAATTAATAATTAAATTAATGATTGCAGCAAAGCTAACTGGAAAGGATTTAAAAAAGAAATTTATTCGATATTAGAGCTGAATGTCAATATACGTGCAAGAATTGACATTAAAAAAAAAGGTTAGATAACTCACTGACATTGTTCTTAAAGTGGTTGAAGATAATATACCCAAAAAGGATCACTCCTTTCATCTACATCTATTCCAAATAATTTTGAAGTGACTATATAAATTTAAAATATTATTTAGAAGGGAGTTTCAAAGAATTAGAAAAAATAGAAAAAAAGCTATTACTCATGTAGAGAGTTGTGGTCGATAAATTGAAAGAATAGATTTATGATAAAATTAAAGTTGAAGCGACTGCTAATCAGTTCGAATTGGTTCATAAACCAAATAAAAAATTGGAATTCATTACTACAACAAGAAAGTTTCAATTATAGTTAATAAATATATTAAAGACGCTAAAATAATTCCTGAAGAAGTTGTAATAACATTACATAATGAAGTCATTTTTATATTAAGACTTTTAAAAATAATAAAACTACAGGTGTGGATGAGATGGGTGGAATAACTACTAAGCAACTAACTAAAAAGGTGTTCGTAATGCTTACAAAGATCGTAAATAAAGTTCTCTGTTTGGGTCACTTAATTACCGACCAATGAGTGTTCTTTCACATCTGATAAAAATTTCGGAGAAAATTATTTAAAATATAATTGATAAAATACTTAAACATAACAATAGGGACTTTCTGAAATAAGTACAAATACAAATATATTGATCAGAGAAGAATTTAGATTTCGCAGAGGACACAATACAATTGATCAGATTGCAAGAATAACTAATGACATTACGAGAAATTATAATAATAAAATGCGTACTGGTGCAACAATATTGGATGTGGTGAAGGCTTTTGATACAGCCTGGCGCAATGGCTTAATCTATAAGTTAGTTCAACGTAAGTTTCCACCATATTTAGTAAATCTAATAAGTTCGTATCTCCGGAACAGACCTGTGTTTGTGGTACACAAATATTTTAAATTGAAAACAAAGCGAGTTGTAGCTGGTCTCCCTCAAGGATCAGTTATAGGGCCACAATTATTTATTTTTTATAATAATAACGATAATATACATAAAACCAAAAATGTTAATTTTATTCTTTTTGAGGACGATAAAGTTTTGCATACCTCGTCATATAGACTAGACACTATTGTAAATAGATTTTCCTAAACTGCAACAGAAATTTCAGTTACGGGAACCACATAAAACTCCAGTCACATGTTTTAGAATGTAACTGAAAATATCAAGCCGTTAGAAAAGTTTGTTCGGTTCATTAGTTTTAATATAAAACATGAGGTCTATATTTGTCCTGAGCATATAAATAGCAAGAATATATGCGGGTAGTTAATACAAACCACTTCTTATGTATCTGTGTTATATGTACCCTCATCGTATCAAATATATCATTAAAGCACATTTTTTATGATAAGAAATTTTTTTACATTTGATTCATTGAATATATTATATAAAATAGTTATTTACATATAAACTTCACTCATATATAGTCTTACTATCACTTTTATTTTAAGACAAATATATGCTGCAAATTTATATTAAAATTAACCAACCAAGAAATAATGTCTCTGTACATTATATATTTCGAAAAATTTACTCACAAAGTTTATACAAAATGTTATTTTATTTTTTATAAATAATATTAGTATGTACTTTGTTCGGTAAGAAATGAATTTTCAACTAAAATATTAACGTTGTAAAAAAATGATTTCTTAACAAAGTGGTTCAACCAAAATTTTCAAGAAAAAAGTTGAATCGTCAAACAGAGATAAAATTAACATTCATGCAAACAGTAGCATTTTTATCCAAGAAAGATGAAATTTCTACTAAAACAGATGAATTTTTGAATCAAAAATACAAATTTAAGAAAATTGAATTTTCAGCTAAAGAAGACTTTATTTTGACATTTTAACATCAAAATATGAGTTTTCAACAAGAATTCAATCTTATGCGAAAATTTTCTATGATTCTAGTTCAATGTTCAACCTAAAAGGACGAATTTTCAACCAAAAAAGATGTCTTTTCAACAAAATTTATGAATTTTTAAACAAATAATAAAATATATAACTAAAAAGGTAATATTGTGGGGAAACAACGGCAAAAAACTAAACATAAATACAAGACAATAAATCACTAACAAGAATATTATACTCAGGTTACCCCAGAACTTAATTTTTCATTTTCTTTAATTTTCCTCTAACCAATTTTTCATTTTTCCTTACCATATTAATATTCAAAGAGCAAAATCTGAAACTTATAATATTTTAACCTAGAATCTTTTACAGAAGAAATAAAATAATTTCAAATTAAACTTTAAAAAATTTCTAATTTATTCTACTTGACAGTGTAATGTTCCAAAAAATTATATACATCAAAATTTAAGAAATTTAAATTAGATTGAAATCCAAATCAAAAAATCCTATTTAACGTTCAATAATCAAATTGATGCAAACTCCTGTTAAAAAAATACAAGAATCCAGCGACCAAATTTTGACCATAACAAGGATTATAATACGATTTTTTGTTTGTTTTTTCGTTTGTTTGTTTTGGTCGTTGGATTCTTTTTTTTATAACAGGAATTTGCATCAATTATGTACATGAATAAAGTGCCGCTTCTGAAGCTAAGTACAAATTTAATAAATTTACTATAAAAGTAACTGGATTTCGTTTTCAGCAACCTAATTTCGTAAATTTTAGTTACTATATTATTTTCTTTTTATATATACAACGTACAAAATTTCAATTAAACAATATACAAGTTGATTTATAAACAAATATTTAAATCAGGTATTTTTAATGGAATAAGTCACACGTTACTTGAAAATAAACCCGAAGTATAATATCTGACCACTAAATGAAAATTAAAAATTGTTTAAACTACCTTAATTAACAAATGCACTATTTGGCTATTTATGGACGTGCAAACTTGAGTTTTCGATGCAATTAACTCTAAATAACTAACTTCTAAATTTTCAAGAACATTTTGATTACAGTAAACAATTTGTTATTGTGAAAAGCAATTGTTTAAACAAAGTTTCATCATTTGATGTATTTATATATCAAATATCGCTTTTTTCGCGGAATCTTAAAGTAAGGAATTATTGCTAAGTAATTTAAATTATATTTCACAAGAAAAAAATTTTAGTTTACAAATCCATTAGCCGAGAATAATTTTTTTACGACATTCTTAATAAAAATAAAAATATTAGATCGTTACCGAACTATTAAAAAACGTTTTAAAATGTGTTATTAACATTGGGAAAAAATACAAGTTTAAATGCTGAAAAATAGAAAAATGACACATTAGTTAACTAAGTTTGGTTAAAAAATTATCAAATGTTATCGATTAATGGAAAAAAGTCATTGTTAAATACATAAAATGACAAAAATTTGTTGAAGCAATTGTTGTTTACAATAATAAATTGTTAACTGTCCTCAAAATGTTCTTACAAATTTAGAAGTTAGTTATTTACAATTAATTGCAAAAAGAAATCAAGTTTGTACCTCCAAAAATAGCTTAAAAGTGAATTTGTTAATTAAATTAGTTTAAACAATTATTAACTTTGATTTGGTGAGCAAATATAATACTTAGGTTTTATTTCGAAGTATTGTATAATCGATTCCATTAAAATTTATTTATTCCATGAAAGATTCCTGATGTGGATATTTTCTTATAAAAATTGCTTTTAAAATAACAAATTGTTTATTAACTTTTATCAATTTAACTAAAAAAATCTTTTTGTCCATGAATTGTTTAAATTTAGTTTGAATTAAGTGATGAATCGTCGTCATTTCCCATGAAACAATTTACATTCACTTAACTGTTTATAAAAAATGCAATTATATATAATAAACAAAAATTTGTTATCAACAAATTATTTGTTGAAAGTATGTTTTTTACGATTTCTCATCATTTTACGTTATTTTTAGTTATATTGCAAGAAATTTGGATAAAAATATATAATAATACAGAAATATCTTCTTAAGATTATTATTGTTTATATTATAAACAAATTTAATAAACAAAATCATTAATCAGCCATTTTTGACAGAAACATTCGTTTTTTTCGATGTCATTTTGTGAAATTAGGAACTTTATGATCATTCTAGAAAAATTCCTAATTTTTTTATTAATCTTATGATTTTTTTAAACAAATTTAATTAACAACTGCATTATTCCGGCATGTGTCTGCAGAAAAAATTTTTTTTTTTCTTCTATCCTAGTCCTTTCAGTTGGGAACTTCATGACAATTTCAGCAACACACATAACTAGTTTATAAATTTGATTATTTTTTAAAACAAATTTAATAAACAAAAGCATAGATAAAGCATTTGCCGAAAGAAAAATTCATTTTTTTCGATGAAAACTTTTTTATTGGGAACTTCATGATTGTTTCAGAAAAATCTCATAATTTATTGATTAATTTTATAATTTTTCTATAGATTGTTACAAAAAAATGCATTATTGCGGGATTTGTAGACGGACATTTTTTTTTTGTGTCACACTTTTTGATTGGGATCTTCATAGTAAATTCAGCAACATTAATAATTATTTGATCAATTTTATATTTCTTTTAAAAATCGCGTAGATTTCAGATAATGCATTTGTTTATTAAATTTGTTTTTAACAAGATATAAAATTTATCAACTAATTATGAGTTTTTCTTAAATTCTCATGAATTTTTCCATTAAAAAGACTGACATTGAAAGAAAAAGATTTCTTCCGTCGACACATTTTTTCTGAAATTCTCATGAGCTTCCTAATTAAAAAAGTTGTCACAAAAAACGAATTTTTCTTTCAAAAAATGCCTTGTCTATGCTTTTGTTTTTTAAATTTGTTTTAAAACATTATAAAATTTATGAACTATTTATGAATCTTTCTGAAATTTGAATAAAGTATTCATCTAAAAGGACTGGCATTGAAAAAACGAATTTTTTGGCCGACAAATGCTCGAATAATGCAATTGTTTATTAAATTTGTTTAAAAAATCATAGGCTTAATCAACAAAATATGATTTTTTTTAAATTATCATTAAAATCCTATTTTAAAAAATGTCACCGAAAAAAAAAAGAATTTTTCTGTAGAAAAATGACTAATTAATGGATTTGTTTAGTAAATTTTTAAAATAATATTAACAATAATAATCACATTTAAAAAATTCTCTCATCATTATATTGTTTTTACCCAAATTTCTTGTAATATAACTTTAAAAAACGTCAACTTATGAAAAACCGTAAAAAACATTCTTTAGACAAATAATTTGTTCATAAAGTTTATTTTGTTTTTTATATAATATTGAAATATCTTTAACTATGAAATGAATTTTTTAGAATTCTCTCTGAATTCTTCTTAATTTATCCTGCATTATTTAAATTATTTGTAATCTGTTGAAAAAAAAAGAATTTTCCTTGTTACAAATGCCTTGTTTATGCAATTGTTTTAAAACATTATAAAATTTATAAACTATTTCTGAATGTTTCTGAAATTGGAATAAAGTTCTCACCTAAGAGGACTGGCATTGAAAAAAACGAACTTTTTGGCTAACAAATGCTCAAATAATGCAATTGTTTATTAAATTTGTTTGAAAAATCATAGGATTAATCAACAAAATATTAATTTTTTTAAAATTATCATTAAGATTCTATTTAACAAAAATTACACCGTTAAAAAAAAAATTCTGTCGAAAATTGACTGAATAATGGATTTATGTAGTAAAATTTGTTTATAATATTAACAATAATAATCGCATTAAGAAATTCTCTCATCATTATATTCTTTTTATCCAAATTTCGTGAAGTATAACTTAAAAAACGTGAAGTTATGGAAAATCGTAAAAAACATTCCTCAGACAAACAATTGGTTTATAAATTTTATTTTCTTTATAATATAATATTGATATATCTTTAACTATGAAATGAATTTTTTGGAATTCTCCCTGAATTCTCATTAATTTATCATGCATTCTTTAAATTCTTTGTAATTCTTTGGAATTTCAAAAATTCACTTAAATTCTTTTAAATTTACAAATTCTACTTAATTTAATGGATTTTTTTTTTATTTCGAAAAGTTTTTATTTAATTGATCCGGAGAGGATCAATTGACAAACTGATGACAGGATTTGAAATTTTTGATAGTATTTTTTCCAATTCCTTGACATTTTTAAGATCTTTAAAAAATCTCACAAGATTTGAAAGGATTTTACACATTTCAGATTATTATAAGAGATTACACAATTATTTTTTATCGATTCCTGTAATTTAATGGGGTATCCAACGATTTGTAATATTTGAAGATATTGTAAAAAATTTGCAAGCACTTTCATGATTATTCAAAAGTTTCAAGGGATTTAAATATTATTAAAGGATTTTAAATATTTTATGAAAACTGAAAATATTTCTAGAACTGTTTTGATTTATTTCAATAGTTTATAAGAATTTCAAAGACTTCTATTTATTTTAGGGTATTTTAAGAGATTCCAATGTATTTTCAAGAGGTGTAAACTATAATCAAAAATTTAATCCTAATTTTTAAAATTTATTTAAAATATTTGTCAAAAGGCAAGGTACCACAAGCCTTTAAGCCTTTCAAATAAATTTGTAGCATGAATACTTTTATGGGTTATTTTTTGAATACTAAAGAACCCAATGTTTACTAAAAATATCATTTTGAATAATTATTTTTTGTTTAAATTTTCTTTTTTCAAAAGCCTTGGCGTGGAAAATAACCCATATATTTCTGAACTGAAAACAAAGACGATCAAAATTCTGATTTCAGATACCAAGAAGAAGGTCCACCTTCCAAACAAAATGGGCCATTCCAAAATGAAAAAAGTTGCAACCCCTGTAATGAAGTTCCTTGGATCCCTATCAGAGGTTTCGTTGATGGACCTCCAAATTTTTTACCTCCGAATTTGAACATTTTAAGGGATGGATACTACCAGCACACACCCTCTCAAGAAGTTCGTCAACCAGACTTTTCTTATTCTCCGAATCTTTACCCTGGAGGAGTAAATCCACTACCAAATCCACAAATTTATCCTGGGGTTGTGCCTCCTTTGTATAAGAGTCAACCCTTTGCCCCTGGGGGTTCCTATTCCAGAAATAAAGATTCACCAGAAAATGATTTCCATCATGGACAGGAGACGGAGAATTCTGGTCCATCAGATAGTGGAGGTTCTGGTACAAATATTCAGGAGATTGTTCAGGTTCAAGATCAAGGAATTAAGATTCAGGATGACCCAAACCAGGAAGTTCAAGTTCAAGAAAATTTGAATGAAGGGGGTCAAGAGCAAAGCCAGAATCAAGACATTCAAGCTCAGACTCAAAGGATCCAGGAAACAAATCTGAATCAAGGGATCCAACAACAAAATCAGAATCAGGGGATCCAGCAACAAAATCAGAATCAAGGGACCCAACAACAAAATCAGAATCAATGGATACAGATGCAGGCAATCCAGAATCAAGGGATCCAAGAACAAAATCGAAATCAAGGAGTTCCAATTCAGGACATCCAAAGTCAAGGAACTCAAGAACATCAAAATCAAGTCCACCAATCCGGAAACCAATTCCAAACTCAATCGGAAATTGTCCCATCAATCGGAGGACAAATTTCTTCAGTGCAAATTCACTTTGAAAAATCGCCTCTCATTGATCTAACAATTTCTTCAACATCTTCACCTCCCTTGACCTATAGTCAATCAGTTTCAACTCCCTCGGACACAAGAAAGGTTCCAGACTCTTCGACAAGATCCTCGAGTTTAATAGACTACCTTGTCTCTAGTTATGATGATAGAATTCCAACAAATGCAGCAACTGGATCAGGATCAGTTGGAAATGAAACCAGAAAACTTGGATCAACTGTAGCTGGATCCAATGGAACTAGATCAACTGGAACTGGATCTGACCTGGCTAGTAAAGGTAGAAGTGAAGAAAGCTATGGACACAAAGGATATAATGAAAATCAACCATTTGTGGATGCCTTGATGGAGTCTTATTACAATTTTAAGAAAGAAGAAGAAGCTCTAAACTATTCTAAAGCGAGTTCCACAAATTCAGCAAGTTCAGGCAGTAGTGGGGAGGATTTCTTATTGGCAACTCCATCAAGTAGAGCTGTTAAGAGAAACAAGCAGGTGAGTGACAATTTGAAGATGGAATATGCTAAACCGAAAATAATGTTTGTCATTGACACTTTCTCTGTCTTGTGTATGAAGGATTGATTTGCTATCCTGCTTTCTGATTTTTCTTTAACACAAATAGATGAAGATTTCATTTATGAAAGCCTGCGGACAATTTGTAGAACAATAATAAATCATAACTGTTTTGATTCTCTGAAAAGAAAGTTTCAAGGTCGTGGATTCCAGGATCCAAGACTTTGAAAAACAAATTTTAAGAAAAAAATTTTCTCTCTCAGGTACAAATTATTATTCCTTATACTGCTGAAAATACTCCAAGTCGTTTCCAATCTTTCGAGGAAGATATAAGTGGAAGAGCTCTGGACTACCATTTGCCAAGAAAAGTATCTTTCCGGAATTATTTAAATCATTATGATGATAATGTTGTCGCTCAAGAATCAAAAACTGTTGCTGTAACGTCACTTCCAGATATTTCTTCTACTGTTTTATCAGCAGAAAAGGGAAAAAATAATTCTATTGATGTACAGAGGCTACAGAAAAACATCGATAACTGGACGATTCAGGTTTGATATTTTAATTTTTATTGCGAATTATTTAATTATTATTATCGTTATATAATTCTTATATAAAAAAAATTTTAACAACTATTTATTAGGTGACGAAAAATAATTTAAAAAATCGTAAAACTATTTTTTTATTTTACCTAATTTGAACAAAATTTAGGAAAAATTCAAGTAGCAGTTTAAAAGATAATTCGAAACTTTTAAAGAAATAAGAAAATATTTTATTAATTTTTGGAAATCTTTTCAAGTTTTATAATAATTCTAATCTCTTCAAAAAAAAAATTATATTCGTAAAAGTCTGTCAAACTGACTCAAATTGACCTTAAATATATCTATTTCGTTAAAAAAATTCTTTAATAATTTTAAATCTTTGATTATAACCCGAATTTTTCTGATTCATTCAACACTTTTGAAAAATGCTGCGAAATTAACAATGTGTCCCTGAAATTTTCTCGAGTATTTTTCGACACGTTTAAAAATATTTTGGAATCTTTTTTAATATTTTCTTAAAATTACATTTTTTCAAATAGAAAATTATTTTAAAATTTCCTAGTAATCCCCAGAAAGTTTCTTTTTAACCTCTCAAAATTTTAGAGGAAATTTCTCATTTTTTTTGTTAAAATGTACGAAAATGTACATTATATTTCCATTAAAAAAAGTTTTTTAATATTTGGTAAATTTTTTAACCTTTAAAATGATTCGGATTAAATTTTTGAAATAAAAAATCATCAAAAATTCTCCGAAAAATCTTAAGAATATTTTTCTTATTCTTTTCAAACCTATAAAATTCCGTTAAAAGCTACTTTTTTTTAATCTACAAAAATATATATTGTGCCTCAAAAATGTTAAAATGTTTCTAATTTTCAAAACATTTTTCAATCTTTTAAAATAACTCAAATTCTTCTTACAGATTGTTTTTCGTCAATTTTCTTAATGTTTTGAAATCTTTTGTAATATTCTCTTAAAATTACATTTTTTCAAATAGAAAATTATTAAAAAATTCTCTAGTCTCCAGAAAGTTTCTTTTTCAACCTCTCAAAATTTTAAAATAAATTTCTCCCTTTTTGTTAAAATTTACAAAAATCTACCGTATTTGACAAAAGTGTTTTCAAATATTAAGTGAAGGTTTTGATCTTTAAAATGATTCGGATTTTTCCTACATTTTTTTAACTTTAAATTTCAAAAATTTCTTTTAAATCGTCCAGATTCTTTTTTGAATATTTTTGAAAAATTTTCAACTCTTTTAGAACGTTCTCTTAAAATTAATCTTTAAAAATAAAAAAATCATCAAAAATTCTACCAGAAATCGTAAGAATATTTTTCTTATTCTTTTCAAACCTTTAGAATTTCTTTAAAAGCTAGATTTTTTTAAATCTACAAAAACGTGTACTTCAAAATTAAAAAAAAATTTCTAATCATAAAATCATTTGGTAATGTTTTAAAATAATTTAAATTTGTCTTCCAGATTATTAGTGGGAAACTTTTGAAATCTTTTTAAATATTCTTTTCAAACATTCTGTTTAAATTAATTTTTGAGAATGAAAATCATTTTAAAATTTTCGAAGAATCTTATAAAATTTGGTTCATTAACTTAACTTTCAAAATTCTTAAAATCTTTCTGCTTTTTTTTTAATTCTTCAAAATCTACATTTTTTTTTAAGTTTTCTTTTATTCTTTTGAAATTTCAAATTATTTTTTAGTTTTTTTAAATTATAGAAATTTTTAATAAAAGTTTTAAAGAATCATTTTAAATTTTCCCAGGAATATAAACAAACTTTTTTTATTCTTTCGAATCATCTCAAAATTCTTAATGAAATTTCTCCATTTCTATCCATATTTACGAAAATATAAATTTTCTTTTCCATTTTTTAATAAATGTTTTTAAATTTTAAATAAATTTTTTAACTTATAAAATTATTTGAATTTTTCTTCATTTTTTTCTAAATCTCGTAAAATTACAAAAATTGGCGTAAAACTATCCACATTCTTTTTCGGCGGTTTTTGAAATGTTTTTAACTCATTTTTAACATTCTCCTAAAATAAATTTTCAAACAAAAATCATTTTAAATTTTCCTAAGAATCTTAAGACACATTTTTTTAATCCTCTTTTAAAATCTTCACAAATGTTTAAAATCTGATTTTTTTTCAAAACCTATAAAAACCTACAATTTGTTTCATTACTCATCTTTTGTAGTTGAAAATTCAACGTTTCAGTTGAAAAAATTACTTTTTAGTTGAGAATTCTTAAATTTAGTAAAAAAAATAGTTTTTTTCAGTAGAAAATTAATCTTATCGATAAAAAACTCATCTTTTTTATTACAAATTTGATATACTAGGTTTTAAAGTTTAACTACTTTCTCAAAAATTAAAAAAGAAAGTTTTTTAAAAATTCAACGTTTTGGTGAGAATTTTTGAATTTTATTGAAAAGTCGTCTTTTTTCGTAGTAAATTCATCGTGTTGTTTAAAAATTCATATTTTTTAATTTAAAATTTTACTTTCTGTTTGAGAAATCTGGAATTCAGTTAAAAATTAGTTTTTTCGGTAAAAAATGAATTTCTTTGATTAAAAATTAATCTCTTTGCTTAAAAATTTAACAAGTAGGTTTTAAAGTTGTACCACTCGCATAAAATTCATTTTTTGGTTTTCGATTCAAAATTGTATATAAATATTCATCTCTTTGGTTGCAAGTCGAACTGTTTTGTTGAAAATTTCTTTTTTTTTTGTTAAATTGCATTGGCAATTGAAAATTCACCTATTCCATTTTTTGTAAGAAAAGGTTCTTTTTTAACTAAGAATTCAACTTTTTGTTAAAATTGAACTATTTTGTTAAAAACTTTTTTAAAAATATAATTTATATAGTTTAGTTGAAAATTCAACTTTTCGGGTGAAAGTTCTTGTATTTTTTTGGAAATCCGTCTTTTTTGTTATAAAACTAACTTTCCACTCAAAATTTTCTATTTTTGATTTGATAATTCAGCTGCTTTGTTTATTGAAAATTCGTCATTTGTTGTTGAAAGTTCCATAATTTATTAAAAAATTCGTTTCCTTTTAATTTTTTTTCATTAAAAGTTTAAATATTTTTTGTGCCTAAATTTTTTTTGCTACCATTTTTTTTTAATTAATATGTAGGAAATAATATTTTTTTAGGAATATTCTAGTGTAATGAGGGCCAGTACAGTTCTGCCAAACTTAACACGTCCTTATCTTTCACAATCCAAAAAAATTCCTAATGAATATTTTACGACAGTGGAACCTAAACACACTTCTGACGAAACTTACGATTTTGGGGACTACAAGAAAATGAGTTCCTTGGAGATATCTAAAGTAACCCAGGTAAGACAAAAACAATTTTTATCTTTAAAAAAAAAAAAAAAAAACCGCTTCTGAAACTTGCAAAATTAAGAAATTTACAGATTTTAGCTTTAAAAAATTAAACTAGTTTAATGCAATTTCCGATAGAAATTATGTTTAACTTAAAAATAACACAAACAGATTCGTAATTAAATGCTTTCATTCTTTTAATCTTTCAGTATAAAATATTTTATTTTTGACTCATTGAATTTCAAACTTTTTACCAAAAAAAAAAAAAAAAACGATTTTATAATATTTAGCAAATTTGACTGATTATTCAGAACGAGCAATTGAACAAAAAATTTCAATATCAATAACAAAAGTTTCTTGAGTAAAAATATTTTATGTTTGCAGTTTTAATAAGTAAATAATATTGATGAAAAAACTGTTTTTTAATTGATTATATTTCGGAATTTTCTAGTTCGAAATTTTTATAATTCGGCAATTTTCTGTCAGGAATTTAATCACTCGGGAATGAATAGAGTACTTTAATTGGCCGTTTGATTTTGATTAATTTCAATGAAAAAATTGTAGCCCTTAAGACTTGTAATTTTTGAATTTCAATGTTTTTGAGTTTCCATGCTTAAATTAAAAGACTCGAAAAGATTTTGGAGAATTAAAAGAATTAGAGTTTTTCAAGGATTTCAGAGGATGAAAAAAAAATCCATAATTTTTTTATGGAATTTTGGAAGATATTATAGATTTAAAATTTTTAATGAGTTTAATGGATGTTATAAATTTTATTTTATTTCAAATGATTAAACAAAACCTTCTTTAAATAGTTTTATCTTGGGAAGAAATTGACATAATTAATTTTCTGTTCAGCAATTTTTTATATAAACAAAAACATTTTTTTAATTGTATAAAGAAAATTTAAAAATTTGTAAAATGAGCAAAATTGAGTGCGTTTTTTGAAAACAAAAATAGATAAAAAGAAAATTTTCTTAAGGAGGTCAGCTTCGATTTTTCCAGATTTTTTTTGATTCATAAATAGTATATATTGAAAACCAATTATTTTTCATTATTGAAACAAGATTTTTCATCTAGGAATATATATTTCTTCACTTATTGTTATTTTTAATTTAAGCAGTAACTAAAAAAAAAAACAACTTTTAATATCAAAAACAATTTTTCTTTAATAAAATTATTTTATCATTGCAGTTTTATATTTCGGGAATTTTTTCTTTTGAATATTTTCTTCTTTGGAAGTTTAAAGTGTCGGGAATATTGTTTTTTGGAATTTTTAAGTCTCGCGCAAATTATTTAGCGTTTGAACAACAAAGATTTCAAATTTAAAACTTTAAAACTCTTAAAGCTCAAATTAAGTCCTTCAATTTGCAATTTGATTTTGATTAATTTAAATTAAAGAAATTTCAGCCTTTAAGAGTTGTATTTTTAAATTTAAATTTTTTGAGTTTCAATGTTCAAACTAAAAGACTCGTAAAGATTTTGAGGAAGTAAAAAAAGTTGAAGAGTTTTTCAAGGATTTCAGATGACTTAAAAACTTTGAGGGTATTTGAAAGGATTAGAAGGAATTAAACAAATACATCAAAGATTTCAAGTCATGGTAAAGAAATTTATCTGATTTTATGGATTTTACCGGATTTCAGAGGATTAAAAAAAATCTATTATTTTTTAAGGAATTTTGGAAGATATATAGATTTAGATTTTTTAATGAATTTAATGTATGTTATAAACTTTATCTTATCTGAAAGGATTGCAGAAAATTTTCTTTAAATAATCCTATCTTAGGAACAGACATTATTAATTTTCTTTTTAGCAACATTTGTATAAACAAATTAATTTTTTTTCAATTGCATAAAGAAAATTGAAATTTCTAAAAAATGAGCAAAATTGAGTGTATTTTCCGAAAACAAAAATAAATACAAAGGAAATTTTCTCAAGAAGACAACCTTCGATTTTTTCTCGATTTTTTTTATTCATAAATAATATGTACTCAAAACCAAATATTTTTTATTTTTCAAACCAAATTTTTCATCTAGGATTATATATTTTTCCACTTATTTTAATTTTAAATTCAATCAGTAATTAAAAAAAAATTAATCATTAAAAACAATTTTTTCTTTGATATTAATTTTTTATTATTGTATTTTTAATAAATAAATAACATTTAATGAAAAAAATATTCTGAAATTGTTCAAATTCGGGATTTTTGTAGTTTGTAGAATTTATAATTCGATCACATTTATATTTCGAGAATTTTCTATTTTGAATATTTTATTTTTTTAAATTTTTACAATTTCGGGCATTTTATTTTCCAAAATTTTACAGTCCTTCCATAATTTTAGAAAAATTCGAATACAAATTTCGTATTTTTCAGTTGCAATTACAGAATTTTTCTGATACATTGTGCCTGAAAATTCCGAAACTTGGAACAAAAAATTAAGATATGTTTTTTATAAATTAAATTTTTTTCTGAAAAAAGATCTACTCTCGTCTCTCCAATGGGAATCGAACCACAAAAATTCCGTATTTTCAGTAAAAAAAAAGTTTGACTTCCAATTTATTGAAATTTATAACAATAATACGATTATTTATTTATTTGACTGCTTTAATCATCAGTTTAAAAAACTTAAAAAAATATGGGTAGTAATAATAATATTAATAATAATAATAATGAAGATACTTTAATTTCAAATATTCAAAATTTGACAAATTTTTAATTGAAATTAATTAACATAGAAGAATTTTCAATTGGAAGTCTTAAAAATTAAACTTAAAAAAAAACTATTAAAAAAAAATTTTCTTTAAATAATTTGCAAATTTATGTATTTAAAATTCAAGACTTCTTATCCGCGAACCCTCAAAAATGTTAAAATTTGAAATATCGATTTTTAAAATTGCAAATTTTTAATTTAAAACTCTTCCAATTAGGAATGATAAATAGTTCATGTATTACAATAACAAATTCTGCAATTTTGATGATTTAAATTTGAAATTTAATTGATTTGAAAGATTGAAAACTAAAAACTTCTTACTTTCGATCGTCAAAAACATCATAATTTAAGAATTCTTATTTATACACCTTTCCGAATTAAAGAGTTTTCAATTTTCAAAATGAAGCGGTTCAAATTACAAATCTTTAATATTCAAAAACTTTTCAGTGTGAACGTTCAAAATTGAACTACGTTAAAAAAAACGTTACAGAATATACACCTTTAAAATATCGATATTGGAAATCTAATAATTTTCAATTTACACAATAAATGAATTACTTAAAAAAAATTTCGAAAATACATATTAAATATTGAAGAGTCTTAAATTAAAAATTTTAAAATCCAAGAATTTTTCCGTATAAATCTTCAAAACTTAATTAAATATAAAATAAAAAAAAAAACGTTAGAAATTACATAAATTTATAATTTGAATCTTGAAAATTAAATAAATTACAATTTTGATAATTCAGAATTGAACGATTTAAACAAAAAATTCAAAGAAATTTCGATAATACAGACTAAATATTGAAAAATCTTCAATTAAAATGTTAACAATTGCATATCAGTTCAAAATTTCATAAGTTTAAGGTCCGTTACATAAAAATATTATTAAATTAATTAATAAATTAATGAAATAAGTGAAATTAAGCAGTGTATTAATTTTTCAAAATTCGGGAGTCTTTATTGAGACATAAATCGATGAATTAAAAAAAAATTAATGTGTTAAAAAATTTATTTTATATTATAAAAGAATACGAGCTCTCCTTGATATATCTATAAATGTTTTATTTTAATATATTTAATAAAAATTAATTTTTTCTGAAAAAAGATTCACTCTCGTCGCTCCATTGTGAATCGACCCAGAGATCTTTTGATTCCCGGTCTATGGTTAAATCCTCAGCGGAGCGACGAGAGTAAATCTTTTTTCAGAAAAAAATTATTAAAAAAAAAAATTAAACTTTATTTTTCATCTAGTCTAAACTTGGCGTTAAGTATTTTCTGTTATTGGAAGAGTTAATTTGATCGATAGATAGATTTCTATTTTCATGGAGGTAAAAAAGATATCTACACTGATCGATGGTGATAACAAAAATTCCTTTAAATATTTTTTTTTTTTTTCAAAAAAGGCATCGACGCAAAAAACAAGTACAACTACGACAAAGACTAAAATCGAACCAAGTTCCGAAAACCCGAGGAAATTTATTGAAACAAAAAAGAATGGAACCGGAAGTTACCCATTAGCTGGTGAAAATAACGTTACAAAAATATTCCCAGTTTATCTGAATCCTTCGACAACCATCAAAGATGATCAAGTCTATGTAGTAACTCCCGTTCCGATTGGTCAAAAAGAATCCAAAAAAGCTGTCAACCTAGAGTTGAAAAAAAAGTCAAAAAAGAAGGACCCGGAGAAAGTTGAAAGGGCCTATCAAGTTCTTCCGCAGGCAGTAAATAATTTAGCTGTGGTTTCAACTGGTCCTGAAAGAGTTCCGCTTTGGGGAATAATGGAACATGAAGAATTTGCAGCTACAAGTCCTGATCATGGTCTTCCTATTCTCTATGCAGGCCACTCGAGGGTATGATAATTTTTAAATTAAATTTATATAAATTCCCATTTAATTTTCTTTTAATTAATCATTTCACAATCTTTTTCATTATTCTTTATAAACATTAATGGCCCCTTTCACCAAAGAATTCCTCACCCACTTTAATCTGAGACGAGAATTTTCACATAACGTTTCTGGCTTTGATTGCCTTATTATCGCAACTCATAAACTACAAAGCTGTGGAGCCTGAGATCTCATTTCCCAAATCAGGGTCACGATTTAAATTGAATTTCTTTACTTTTGCATCTCGTCTTTTCATTTTACTCTCGTAACAAATTGTCAATCCTGAAACGTCTCTTTAAATTTTTAAGAACTTTTTTATAATTTTTAAAAGAATTATTGAATAAGATGGTAAAAATAATTTTTTTTAATACTTTCATTTGTTTAAAGTGAAAACAACTGAGGAAGTATCGTACAGGTTGGGACTGATTTATTTTAAACCAAAAAAAGTCTTTTCTACCATAAAAGATGGCCTTTTAACAAAAGACTGGAACAAAATTATGTCATAGTTGATATTTTAATAAAAAAAGCATAAAATTTGTTCAACAAAAAGAAAAGAATTTTTAAACCTAAAAGACGAATTTCCAATAAAATAAAGAATATTCGCTCGAAAAAAAATATATATCTGAATTATTGAACATTCAGGCCAGAAGACAAATTTTATTTACAAAAATTGAATTTTCAAACAAGAAATATGACTTTTCAGCAAAAAATTAATTTTCCACGAAACTGATACATGTTCATCTAACAAAAATGAAATTTAAAACTAAAATTTTTTTCCCCAAAAAAGTGCAAATTTTCGACATAAGCCTTAAATTAACAAATAAATCTTTATGGACGGAGTTTAAGTTTTACCCAACTAAAAAATATAAATCTTTAACAAAAAAAGTGATTTCTTAACAAACCGATTTAACCAATTCTTTCAAAAAAATTAGTCGAATACTCGAGCAAACAAAAATTATTTTTAGCCAAAAAATGGCATTTTTATTTAAAAAATAAATAAAATGTCTTCTGTGAAGTTTTAAGTCAAAAAGATAAATTTAAAAAATGATAGTTGGATTTTCTGCTGCAAAAAACTCTAGTTGACTTTTTACAATAAAAATAATAATTTTTAAACAAGAAATAAGTTTCTACAAGAATAATTAAATTTTTAATCCAAAAAGACGAAATTCTAACGAAAAAGGATAAATTTTTAACAAAATTGTTGAATTCTCTACCAAATAGTTGCATTTTTATCAACAAAATATGAAATTGATGGTAAAGCAGAAGAATCTCTAATTACAAAAAAGTTGAGTTTTTATCTAAAAAAGATTCCAGTCGACTCTAAGATCTAAAATAGAACTTTTGTAACAAAAAAAAGTGTTTACGAAAAAAAATGGAATTTTCAATCCAAAAACATAAATTTTTTCCACCAAAAAGGATGAATTTAAAAAAAGAATAGTCTAATTCTCTACCAAATTGTTGCATTTTTAACAAAAAAAGATTCAATTTTGTACTAAAAGATATGAATTTGTAATAAAAAACGACTAATTTTTTTATAAATGGAACTTTCAGCCTGAAAAAATTTCAGTTCATTTTTCAACAGCGAAATATAAATTTTAAATAAAAAGCAAATTTTCCACGAAATAGGTTAATTTTCAAGAAAATATAATAATAGCTTAATTTCTGAATTACACTTTTATTCAAGAAATATTAAATTTCTCCTAAAACAGATGAATTAAACGAAAAAAACTTTTAAAAATAGTTAAATTTTCATCAAAAGAATATTCCAGTTCACTTTTTTTTTTAAACCAAAATATGAATTGTTGACAATTTGCAACCGAAACGGATGTCTCTTTAAGAAAATTATTAAATTTTCGAACAAATAATAAAATTTGTAACAAAAAGGATAATGTCCAAATGAAAGTTATTGCGAATTTTCAAAATTCTAATATGAAAATATTTCAGTTTTCAGATTGAATTTTGAAAATTAAAAAACTTTATTAGAAAAGATTTGAAATTCTATCGTTTCTTATTTAAAGCTTATAGAATGAAACAGTTTTATTATAAATTTAAGAATCTCGAATTTTAATGATTTAAGATAATAAGAAAATTTCGAAAATAAAAAAAGTTCAAAATATCGAAAATTCCAAAATATAATTTTGGAAATTTAATCATTTTAAATTCAAAGGAATTAAAACTGTACTATCTGTAATTAAGAGCATTCTAAATTGAAAAATTTCAGATTAAAATTTTTTTTAATGGAGAATTTTTTTAGAAAAGAGTTGAAACTGTATCATTTCTAATGTAAACCGTATAAAATTAAACTATCTTAATTTGAATTAAAGAATCTCCAATCTGAATAATTTAAGATTAAAATTTCAAAAATAGGACAAGTGAAAAACCTTAAAAATTAAATATTTTTGATTGGAATTTTGGAAATTCGCAACAACTTTCTTCTGCAGATTATCATTTAGTTATAAATTTGATTATTTGCGTAAAAATTTAATAATTTAATTAAAAAGACATCCATTTTGAATGCAAATTGTTCACAATTGTTATTTTGACGTTAGAAAGTGAAGATGAAAATTTAATTATTTTTCAAAGATTTTTTTTTGTTTAATTCATCTGTCTTAGCAGAAATTTCATCTTTCTTAAATAATAATGTAACTTTTCGGTTGAAAATTCAACTCTTTTATTTTATTTTGTCTTTTTAATTTGAAAATTCACCTGCTTGATGAAAAAAATGAAAGATTTTTATGATGAAAATTTATCTATTTTTGAAAATTTTTTATTAATTTTTTCATTATTTTATATTTTAGTTTATATCTGATAAATCCTCAAATATTTTTTTCTATTTAAATGAAATAACGAAATCTTAAATTGTGATTTTTAACATCAATTAGACTTTGTAACGAAGCTAAAAGATTGTAACATTTGTATGTCACTTTTAAAGGACGACCATTAACTAATATTTTTTATCTTTGGTAACACTCAAATAAATAGAAAATTATTTTTCGAAATGCTATAATAAATCCATGTTGAAATTAAATTCTGACTAATGAGAACAAGAAAATAAGTGTCAGAAAAGAATCTAGAAGATTCTAAAGAAATTTTTTTATTATACAGGATTTTACAAAATTTTATGAAAAATTCAACTTTTAGAAGTTGGGAAGGTATCAAGAAATATTTGGTACATTTTCGAAATTGTTTTCGAGTTTTAAAATATTTGTGATCTATTTAAAACGTCTTAAATTCCTGAACATATTTTTAACTGACACGAATTTTTCACGAAATTTTCAAACATTGTTCCAAATTTAAAAAAATGACTTTACAGTCTTTCAAATTTTCCCAGAAATTAATAAAAAAAATTTGTTAAATCTCTTGAAAACTTTCGAAATTATTTTAAATCCTACTACATATTTCTTGAATTTACCTGATTTTTTTATTTTATTTTGCTATATTACCAAATCATTTCATTTAAAAAAAAATATATAAAATTTTCACACGAATATAAGGATTTAAAAAAAAATCTTGTTAGACCTTCTAAACCTTCTAATTTCTAAAAATTATTCAAATTTTCGAAATTTTGTAAAGTTTCACGAAAATGAAAGACATTTTTTCAGGTTCCTAAGAAAAATTAAAATAATTTTTATTTAAAAAAATTAATTTGAAGAGTTTATTTGAAAAGATTTTAGAAAATTTCAAAAATAGTCAACGAAGAATCTAAAAGATTCTGAGGCAATTTTTAAAATTTTGTAGAATAAAAAATGCAGAAAAAATTTAAATAATTTTTAGAAATTGGAAGGTTTGGAAGGTCTGATAAGATTTGGAAAAAAAAATTTCCTTATATTCGTGTGGAAATTTTAAATAATTTGTTATTTTGAGCAATGAACTATAAAAGAAAATTAAAAAAGGTTTTTGAACATAACAAACGATTTTCTAAAATTTCTAAAAATAGTTTAGAAGAATTTTAAAGCAAAACGTTTCAATTTGGTAAGATTGAAAAATAAAAACGAACAAAAATCGAGTAAATTCAAGAAATATTTAGTAAAATTGAAAATAATTTCAAAAGTTTTGAAGAGAATAAACAAATTTTAAGAGGATTTCATCATAATTTATTTTAGCATTAAAATTTTTTAAATTTATTATTAAATATTTAAATTAATTTAAACGTGGTAATTTGTTTATATATTATAATTATTTTCATTTTTTTTTAATTTTCAACCATTTCTTTCACTTTAACTTAATAACTTCGAGTTTTGGGGATACTAAATACTTTGGAATTTATTTATATTTAACAAATAAATATGAATTTATTCTTCTAAGATTTTGTGTTATTTATTATTCATAAAATTTAATAACAGTTGCATAATTTGTATACATATGTTCAGTAAAACAAATTTTCGGCTACCAATTTTTTGAAATTTATAACATTAATACGATTATTTATTTACTTGGCTCCTTTAAAGATCAGTTTAAAAATCATTAAAGAATTTTGGATATTATTAATAATATTACTAATAATAGTAATGAAAACTCTTCAATTTCAAATATTCAAAATTCCACAAGTTTTAGATTGAAATTAATTAACATTAATGAACTTTCAATTTTAAATCTTAAAAAATAAATTATTTAGAAATTTTTTAAATATAAAAATTAGATTCCTTTAAATAATTTTAAAATATTTATTTTTTAAATTCAAGAATTTTTAATCGTGTTTATTCAGAATTTAAAAAATTTTAAATATCAATATTTAAAATTTATAATTAAAAACATTTTCCATCAAAAATGATAAACGATTCCTATATTACAATTAAAAATTCTGCAATTTTTATGATTTACATTTAAAATTTAATTCTTTTGGAGGATTTCAATAATTTTTTATTTTAACAAGAAATTGAGTTATTTCAAAAAAAAATTTCGATAATATATATTGAATACTAAAGAGTCTTTAATTAAAAATCTTGAAACTTGCAGAATTTTTCAGTGCAACTGTTTAGAACTGTATTATATATTTAAAAAAACGTAAAAATTACATACATTAAAAATATGAATCTTTAAAATTAAATACATCTTAATTTTAACAATTCAAAATTAAACTATTTTTAAAAAATGTTCATAATACACATTAAATATTGAAGCGTCTCTAATTGTGAATCTTATAATTTGAAAATATAAAAATGTAAATCTTCAAAAATGCAGAACTTTAAATTTCAAATCTTTAACAATTTTAAATAAGTCAGTTTAATTATTTATATACATGTTAATTTTTATCAATTTAGAAGACTTAGAAAAATTTTTAATTGTGACTATTCGAAATTATAAAAATTTCGATTATTTGTTTGTAAAATTGAAGATTTTTAATTTAAAAAAACTTTTCAATAAAAATTTTTTAACTTTTCGTGCTTTACAATAAAAAATTCATCATTTGCAAAGATTTAGATTAGAAGTTTAATAAATTTAGAAGAATTAAAACTGAAAACTCCTAAATTTTTATTTTAAAATTATCACAATTTAAGAATTGTTATTTATACGTTTTTCAAAACTAAAGAATTTTCAATTCTTAATATTTAAAATGGGAGAGTTTTAAATTGCAAATTTTTAATATTTAAAATTTTTTGTTTGTAAAGCTTCAAAATCAATTCAAAATCCAATTCATAAATATCAATCTTGAAAATTCAATAAATTTCAGTTTCAACAATTAAGAATTGAACTATTTCCAAAAAATTTTGATAATATAGATTAAATATTGAGGAGTCCTTAATTGAAAATCTTAAAACTGGAAAAAGTTTTCAGTGTATAGTTTCAAAACTGTAACTTTAAATTTTAAATCTTTTTAAATGAAAAATTATTTAAACTGCAAATTGTAAAGATTGAAAAATTTTAATCGTAAAACTTCAAAATTGATGAACTTTGAATTGTTAATTTTAAAAATTTTAAAGTTTAAAAATTTTAACTTACAATTTAAAAATTACGGGAGTTTTCTGTCTAACAATTGAAAATGCTGTCATTTTAATTATTTACGTACATTTCAATTTTTGTCAATTTGGAAGATTTAGAAGAATTTTCAATTGTAACTATTCAAAATTATACAAATTCAATTATTTGTTTTTAAAGTTAAAGATTTTTAATCTTCTGGACTTTTTATCTTTAAAGTTATTACAACTTAAGAATTGTTAACAATACATCTTTCAAGTTATTAAGTTTTTACTTGTAAATCTTTCAAATAGAACATTTTTAAATTACAATTGAATAAAATTGAAAAAATTCCCATTGTAAGTCTTTAGAATTGAAATTAAAAAAAATATATACATGAAAAATGACATTCATTTGAAATATTTCTGAAATTCAATCATTTTTAGTTGTGAATTTTCAAAATTGTAAAATTTTGAAATATTGAGATTTAAAATGGAAGGTTTCTCATCTTAAAAATTAAAAATTTACATACCTTTAAAATATAATTTTTTTAAATAGAACTCCTTAAAATTTAATTATTGTTATAAATTTTCTTCATTTAAAAATTGTTAGTTGTAACTCAATAAGATTGCACAAATTTGAATTACAAATTTTTTAGATGAATGTTTTTTAAATATTTTAAATTTGAAATTAAAAAATAAGAAACTATAATTAATAATATTAATAATATTTGATGTTTCATAAAAATTATAATTTCATGATTAAACAATAATTTATAATAATTCCATTATTTTATATTCTTTTACCACGAACGGCGTTTTACCCTAATCAACACCGTTAATTGCATTTTCAATAAATACTAAACAATTTTAACAAATTTCTTTTGTTGAAAAAATAAAAAGATCATATACAAACTAGTAAAAAACAACCAAAAGAAAATTATACAGTGAATTATAATCCTCGATAGCGCGAATAAAGATTCGAACAGTTTTTGTCGATTTTCTCAGCTCCATAGTTTTCACCTATTTGATTTTTTTTTAAATATTGTAATTAATTTTTTATTCCGATTGTTTGGTAGGTTTCATATTCGAGGCGATGACGCACCTCTTGGGAAGGAAATAAAGAGCAAGAAACTTTAAAGTACGTGTGACACGTGATCATAACTGTACCTGTAGTAAGCGAGCGAGAAACGAGTACTACTCACTTCCGCTCTGCGATTAAACGATTATAGTGATCACAGATTCTGATTCAGACTCCTAGCAGTGAAAACGAGATACGTTATTTTAATAAGAATCTCATAAAGGAAAAGTGCTTGATCAATTATAGGATCTTAGTATGTTACAATTTTTTTTTAAACATTTTTTTTTATTTTACAAGCTCTTAATTTTACACTTTCAATTTCTGAGACATTTGTACAACTGGTACATTTACTGTACAACTGGTAAATCTACTGTGCAATTAAAAGATATTTCGTGCAGTTGGTAAATATAGGAAGTTGGTGAATCCGGTACAGAATTGAAAAATATAGGGTACAATTGAAAAGTCTACTGTACAGTTGGTAAATGTACTGTACAATTGAAAAATATATTATGCAGCTGGTAAATATAGGGTACTGTTGGTAAATACAATATGGAATTGACAAATATACTGTACGATTGAGAATTCTACTGCACAGTTGGTAAATCTACTGTACAATTGGAAAATATACTGTACAGCTGTTAAATATAGGGTACTGTTGGTAAATACAATATAGAATTGACAAATATACTGTACGATTGAGAGGTCTACTGTACAGTTGTTAAATCTACTGTACAATTGGAAAATATACTGTACAACTGTTAAATATGGGATACTGTTGGTAAATACAATATTGAATTGACAAATATACTGTACGATTGAAAAGTCTACTCTACAGTTGGTAAATCTACTGTACAATTGGAAAATATACTGTACAGCTGGTAAATATAGGATACTGTTGTACAGTGGTCTGGAATAGGAATTTACTTTCGTAATCGCCCACAGGTCGTATTTCTTTACCGATTTAAAAGTTTTTTTTTTAATGCTCAGCAATTAAATTTTAAGAGAATTTTAGTTTGCTTTTTTTAAATTTTTTACACAGAGCATCAATACATAAACAAATATAGTGACAAAATTGACCATTTTAGCTTTGTGAATTTTTATCCCAAGAAAAAATACAGATAGAAACTCACTATCAGCCGGAATTATTGCATATGCATTCATAGAACATAATTAATTTTAATAATATTTAACTTAATTATTATAAACTATTTTTATAAACAAAATTTCATTAGTGTTTTTTTTATCACAGAAAAAATCGTTTATTTCACGCTAGTTGATAATATTTTTCATAAGAGTCATAATTTGTAACAAAAAAATTAGCATGAGTTAACAACTATTGTTTTTATAAACATTTCTATAAAAAAATTCTTCATAAACGAGTTTTTCTCATAGCTGAATTGATTTTTCTGAAGAAGAGTGATTCAAAATTGCCTTTAAAGCAATTTATATACTTTAAACTTTATCAAACATAAACAATATAGATTGTTTATAACAATTTAGTAAAACAAGTTTCCTAATCGGCCGGTTTCTCGTAGAAAAAAATGTTTTTTTTTCTTCAATAATTATTAGAGTGACATTTATTGCGGTGAATAACCAACGAAATTAAATAAAGAATGATTTATATGATTGTCATAAACAATTTTTTTAACCTTATTTTCACTTGTTCCTCATTTATTTTTCAGGAAGTTGCATAAAACAAATAAAGATAAGTGACTCCTAAAAACGCAAGTACAGCCTTATTTCGATGGACAGTTTGCTACAGAAATTGTTATTAACAATTACGCAAATTATTATTTAATGTCCCATATCCAATTTTGGAATCACTGTTAGTTTATTGTCGGATAATTTCAGTGGAAAAACTTCCTTTTTGCATGTAAAAGAAAATAAATCATAGTTTTGTTTAAAAAATTGTTTATAACAATCATATAAATTATTCTTGATTTAATTTCGTTGGTTAGTCACCGCAATAAATGTTACTCTAATAATTTTTAAAGAAAAAAACATTTTTTTTACGAGAAAACAGCCGATTAGGAGACTTGTTTAACTAAATTGTTATAAAAAATCTATATTGTTTATGTTTGATAAACCTTAAATTATATAAATGGCTTTAACGGCAATTGTGAATCACTTTTGTTCAGGAAAATCAATTCAGCTATGAGAAAAACTCGTTTATAAACAATTTGTTTATAGAAATTGTTTATAATAATTAAGTTAAATATTATTAAAATTAATTATATTCTATGAATGCATGTGCCATAATTCCGGCTGATAGTGAGTTTCTATCTGTATTTTTTCTTGAGATAAAAATTCACAAAGCTAAAATGGTCAATTTTGTCACTATATTTGTTTATATATTGTTGCTCTGTGAAAAAGCTTTGAAAAAAGCAAATCACAATTCTCTTAAAAATTAATTCCTGAGGATTTCTAAAAAAAAAACTTTTAAAACGGTTAGGAAATACGACCTGTGGGCGATTATGAACAGTAAATTCCTATTCCAGACCACTGTGTTGGTAAATCCAAAATGGAATTTAAAAATATACTGTACAATTGTAAAATGTAATATATAATTGACAAATCTACTGTATAATTGACAAAAATACCTTACAATTGAATTATATATTTACAGTTGGAAATCTACTGTAAAATCTACAAATATACTGTACAATTGACAGATATACTAAACAATTGACAAACCAACTGCAAGGTAGGTAAATCTACTGTACAATTGAAAGACTGTGTACAATTGACCATTATAATGTACCGTTCATAAATTTACTGTACTGTTGATAAATCCAATATAAAATTGGAAAATATACTGTATAATTGACAAATCTACTGAAAAATTGACAAATCTGATGTATAATTTTCAAATTTACTGCATAGTTAACAAATTCACTTCATAATTAACTGATCTACTGTATAATTTCAAAATCTACTGTATAATGGACTAATCTACTGTATAATTGACCAATATACTCTATAATTGACCAATATACTCTATAATTGACAAATATAATATATAATTGCCAAATATACTGGGCAGATGGTAAATATAACAGCTTGAAATTCTGCTGTAAAATTAGTAAATGTGCTGAATAATTGGTAACTTTACTGTAAAATTGACAAATCTATCATATAATTGACAAATTTACGATAAAATCACAAAAAGGCTCTAAAAACTTGACAAATAGATTATAAAAAATTGAAAAATATAATATACAGTTGGTAAACCAACTGTAAAGTTGGCACGTGAACTGCGAATTTGATAAGTCTAATATGCAATTCGCAGATCTACTGCATAGTTAACAAACCACTTACTGTTCAGTTGACAAATATTTTCTATAGTTGACAATTGGCGAATGAACTGTATATTTGACAGGTATACTACTCCATTAAAAAATATACCGTACAATTGACAAATGAAAAAAAGTTGATAAATATACTATAGGCTTAGTAAATCTACTGTATAATTGACAAAAAACACAGTTGATAATTGGTGAGTCTACAAATTGACTGTAAAATTTACAAATCAACATAAAAAGTGAAAAAATATTGCGTAAAGTTGACAAATATACTGTACAATTGACAATTATACTGTACAGTTGGGAAATCAACTGTATAATTGACGAAGAGACTGTGCGAAATTAACAATTCTATAATCAAATTTGTAAATCTACTGTCCAGTTTAAAAATACTATACAATTGGAAAATTGAATGTACACTTGGAAATTCCACTGCAGAATTGACAAACTGATTGTTCAGTTGACAAATATGCAGTCAAGTACTACAAATGTACTTTACATTTGGTAATTGGTGAGTCAACTGTACAATTGGAAAAATGTTGTTAAGTTGTTAAATCTAATATACAATTATCAATTCTACCGTAAAATTGACAAATCAACATGAAAAGTGAAAAATATCATGTTAAGTTGACAAATATACTGTATAATTGACAATTTTACTGTACAGTTTGCAAATTTCATGTAAAGGAGGAAAATCTACTGTGCAATCAGCAAATATATAGTGTAAAATTTACAGACTGTACCAAATGGACAAATATACTGTACTGTTGATAAAGCCAATATACAATTGGAAAATAAACTGTACAATTGAAATATACTGTAAAATTAGTAAATATACTGTAAAGTTGACGAATGTACTGTAAAATTGGTAAATATACTGGTAAATTGATAAACCTATTGTAAAATTCACGAAATGACTGTCAATTGACAAATTTTCTGTACGATTGCAGTAAAATGGACAAATCTTTTTTACAATTGACATGTATATTGTAAAATTGACAAATGTACTGCAAAGTGTTTAATAATTGGTAAAATTGGTAAATGTACTGTAGAGTTGACTAATCTCATATAAAATTATCAAACTTGCCGTTTAATTCATAAATCTAATGCCAATTGACAAATATTTTGTACAATTAACAAATTACTGTACAATTGAATAACCTACAGTAAAATTGACGAATCTACTGTACAGTTGATAGATCTAATATATAGTTGTCAAATCGATTGTATAATTGACAAAGCTGCTGACAATTAAAAAATTTACTGTAGAATTGACGAATATACTGTATAAATTGTACATCTACTGTGCAGTTGATTAACTTAATATGCACTTGTCAAATGTACTGTAAAATTGACAAATTTTTTGTGGAGTTGACTAATCTACTGTACAATTGACGAACCTACTGTGGAATTAACGAATTTAAGATACAATTGACGAATATACTGTACAATCGATTGATCTAGTAGACAGTTGTCAAATTTACTGTATATTCTACTGTACAGTTGATTATTTTCATTAAAATTTGTAAAATCTACTGTATAATTGACAAATCTTTTGTGGAGTTGATTAATCTACTGTACGATTGACGAATCTACTGTGGAATTGAAAAATTCACTATACTAATTGTACTATACCAATTGATTGATCCAATATAAAATTGTCAAATATACTGTATAATTTACAAATCGAACGTCTAATATACACTTACCAAATATACACTTACCAAATATACACTTACCAAATATACTGTATAATTGACGAATATTTTGTTGAGTTAACTAATCTGCCGTACAATTGACGAATCTACTTTACAATTGACGAATCTACTGTGGAATTGACGAATTGACTGTGGAATTGACAAATTTACTATACAGTTGATGAATCTACTGTACAAATTGTAATTCTACTGTACAGTTTATTGATCTAATATGTAACTTGTAAATGTACTGTACAATTGATTAATATAATAAAAAGTTAGTAAAACTACTGTACATTTGATTGATCTAATATATAATTTGTAAATCTACTGTAAAGTTGATTGATCTAATATCCAATTAACAAATATACTGTATGATTTGGAAATTGACTGTCCATTGTCAAATATTTCTTACAATTGAAAAATATACCATAAAATTGACGAATATACTGTGGAATTGACGAATTTATGAAAAAATGGACGAATCTACTTTAAAATTGATTGTTTTAATATATAGTTGTCAAATATACTGTATAATTGACAAATATTTTGCAGTGTTGACTAATCTACTGTACAACTGACGAATCTAATATAGAGTTGACAAATTTACGATACAGTTGACAAATTTACGATACAGTTGACAAATTTACGATACAGTTGACAAATTTACGATACAGTTGACAAATTTACGATACAGTTGACAAATTTACGATACAGTTGACAAATCTACTTTTGAATTGATTGATCTAATTTACAGTTGTCAAATATACTGTATAAGTGACAAATATTTCGTAGCGTTGACTAATATACTGTACAATTGACTAATATACTGTACAATTGACGAATCTACTGTAGAATTGACAAATATACTATACAGTTGATGAATATACTGTACAATTTGTAAGTCTTCTGTGCAGTTGTCTGATCTAATGTGTAATTTGTAAATCTACTGTACAGTTGATTGATATAATATATAGTTATTAAATCTACTGTACATTTGATTGATATAATATATAGTTTGTAAATCTACTGTATAGTTGACTGATCTAATATTCAATTGACAAAGAAACTATACAATTGACAAATCTAATGCACAATTTGTAAAGCTACTGTACAATTGGCGACTCTACTGTACAATTGACCAATCTACTGTACAATCGACGAATAGACAGTATAATTTTCTAAATATACTGTGCAGTTTAATAATCGAATATGCAATTGTAAAATCTACTGTATAATTGACAAATATTTTTTGGAGTTAAAAATTTACTGTACAATAATTGACGAATCTACTACACAATTGACCAAATATACTGTAAAGTGTATAAATCTATTCTTCAATTGGTAAATATTTTGTACAGTGGGATAATATTCTGCACAATTGATAAATCTACCTTACAATTGTTAAATCTAATGTACAATAATTAGTATACGTAATATACAATTGGTACACCTAATATACAATTGGTACACCTAATATACAATTGGTACACCTAATATACAATTGGTACACCTAATATACAATTGGTACACCTAATATACAATTGGTACACCTAATATACAATTGGTACACGTGGTGGAAAAATATTGATATTGACGCTCCATCAATTTTATTTAGAAATCAATTCCAATTTACAAAAATCGATTATAGCTTCATCAACATTGTTTTCATTCCTTTTCTTTCTAATTTCCAAAAGTGGGACTTTTTCTTCGTAAGCCAGCTGTTGGACAGTATATAGGCATTGCTCAGATCGTTAAACGCGAAATGAAGAATCAATGTCACGTCGTGCAAAGTCATCGAGAATGAAATTGTTTGAAAAGGGGAGCAAGTAAGTGTGAAACTATCGCGAGAAGCAGGACGAGGGAACACACGAGAAAGCCTTCATTTGCGAAGACTCAGACACAATATGTGATCGTGAAACCCTCGGAATTTCCATAAAAATTTAAATCAGAAACTTTCACTTTATCATTTTTTTTTTTTTCAAAAATCCCGAAAATCCCAAAATTTTAATTCCGCAATTTTTAGGCTTTTAGCAAAATTATACAAATTTTATTTTTGCTGTCTGATTCAAAATGATTATCAATTGCGCAAAATGTTACTAATTTTACAACAATGTACCAATTTTACAATATGGTACCAATTTTTTAAACTTCTACCAATTGTATAATATGGTACCAGTTTTTTAAACCACTACCAATTGTGCAATTTGATACCAATTTTTCAAACCTGTACCAATTGTACAACATGATAAAAAAAAATTTTTAACCTGTACCAATTGCACAATACGGTACGAATTTTTTAAATCTGTACTAATTATTCAGTATAGTAACAATTTTTTAACATGTACCAATTCGTTTTGAAATAATAGATTTCGTACAATTGTACAAAATGCGGAATTTGAATAATGGTAATAAATGTAGAATTATAATTTTCCGAACCAAAATTTTTTTTAGAAATTGTGATTGGGTAAGAACAGTTTAACAATTCTGGAGACACCTTGCGAAAACGAGACGTTTATGCACTTTCGCGAGTCGAGAAAGAGGGACAACATAAGAGGAAAACAAATGAACAATTTGGGAATTTTTGCACGTGTGATGGTCTTTTATTTGCAAATTTACATATGTGTCGATGTAAGATGTCATTCTCGATGCTTTGTAAACCAGTGCAGTGTCTTTGGCGAGATTTCAACACATTCGTTTTAAGTGAAATCGATGTTGATTTCACATTTAAATCACCAATGACTTTAATCCGAAAATGTTTCCGTTTAAGGTGCAATTGAACGGAAGAAGCATTTCAATCGTTACATGTATAATTTTTTACAATTCTTGACAGTTTTTACAGCTGGTGTAATTTAATACGATTCGAAAACTTATAGAAGATTGGAACTGTTGTGAAAAATTGATACAATTGATACAATTGATACAATTGATACAATTGATACAATTGATACAATTGATACAATTGATACAATTGATACAATTGATACAATTGATACAATTGATACAATTGATACAATTGATACAATTCAGACAATTAATACAACTCATACAATTGTCGCAATTGTCGCAATTGTCGCAATTGTTGCAATTGTCGCAATTGTCGCAATTGTCGCAATTGTCGCAATTGTCGCAATTGTCGCAATTGTCGCAATTGTCGCAATTGTCGCAATTGTCGCAATTGTCGCAATTGTCGCAATTGTCGCAATTGTCACAATTGACGCAATTCGTACAGTTCATACAATTATCACAGTTATCACAATTATCACAATTATCACAATTATCACAATTATCACAATTATCACAATTATCACAATTATCACAATTATCACAATTATCACAATATCACAATTATCACAATTATCACAATTATCACAATTATCACAATTATCACAATTATCACAATTATCACAATTATCACAATTATCACAATTATCACAATTAT
>NC_046661.1:79679374-79683792 GCF_010883055.1 Belonocnema kinseyi | reverse complement strand
ATTATCACAATTATCACAATTATCACAATTATCACAATTATCACAATTATCACAATTATCACAATTATCACAATTATCACAATTATCACAATTATCACAATTGGTGGAATAATAAAATTGTTTTCATGATAAAAAATTGATTAAATTATACAATTGTTATGATCATATAATTATTTGAATTATTGAAAATTCCTATAATTATAAAATTGGGATAGTTTGTATAATTATACAACTTTTTAAACTTTTCAAAGTTGATAAAATTATATAATCGGTAAAATTACACAATTAGCTCAAGTATTAGAAATAGATAATATTATAAAATTGGTAAAATTCGGAGAATTGGTACAACTGCTAAAAACTGAAATAATCATACATTTCGTAAAAATAAACAATAAGAAAAAAAAACAGTCGGTACAATAACACAATTGATACACTCATAAAACATTTATAAAGAATGTAATTTGTGCAAGGGCAAAAAAAAAGTTATAAAATGTGCAATTGGTAAAATAAGACAATTAGTAAAATTACAAAATTGTACATATGTTAAAATTATACATGCATTACAATAATACAATAGGCACAATTATACAATAGGCACAATTATACAATAGGCACAATTATACAATAGGCACAATTATACAATAGGCACAATTATACAATAGGCACAATTATACAATAGGCACAATTATACAATAGGCACAATTATGTCATTGTTATAATTATACAGTTTTTTTACGTACACAGTTAGTACAATTATAAAAAAGTGATAATATTTCACAATTAGTAGAAGTATACAATATAAAATTGGTACGATTATACAATTATACAATTATACAAGTGATACAAATCTGCAATTAGTGCGTTTATAAAATTTGTACGACTGTAAAAATTAATAAGATTATTGAAAACTGATAAAGTTGTACAATTTTTCAAATTATCGAAAATTAATTTAGTTTCACAGTTGGTAAGATTATGAAAAATTGATAAAACCGTTCTTCAGTAAAATTATAAATACTTAATATAATTATACAATTAATACAATTAATACAATTAATACAATTTTAAAACTGTTGAAAGCATACAATTGATAAAATTATTAAATTTTACACTTGGTACAATTATACAGTTGGTATAACTATACATTTTTTGCAAGTATACAATTAATTACATTATGTAATTAATGAAAGGATACAGTTGATAGAGTTATACAATTATGCACGGACTACAATTAAACAATAATAAAATTATAGAAGTCGTACTATTATACAATTGGTAAAATTATTAAGAATTGATAAAATTATGAAAAACTGATAAAGTTGTACAATTAGTAAAATTATCAAAAATTGATAAAGCTGTAAAATTGATAAATTTAAGAGAAAATGATCAAATTGTACAATTGCTAAAATTATCAAAACTTAATACAATTATACAGTTGATACAATGCTACATCTACTGAAATTATACAATAGGTAAAATTATACTATTAGTATATTGATACAATGAGTACAATTAGTATATTTCTGCAATTGGTATTATTATAAAATGAGTGCACATGTGGAAAATAAATAAAATTATATAAATATGGTTTTTTAAATAAAATTTCACTATTTTCACAATTATAACATTTAGAAATCGATAAGATTGGCACAGTTATAAAATTTTTAAATTTACAAAATTATAGAATTCATACTATTATACAATTGGTTCTATTGTGCAAGTAGTAAAATAGGTACTTTTATACGGTTGGTATGATTAAACAATTGGTATAATCATACAATTGGTAGAATTATACAATCGGTACATTTATTCAATCTGTACAATTATACAATCACTACAATTATACCATTGTTACATTTATATAATTGGTACAACTATTTTATTGGTACAATAATACAATTAGGACAGTCATACAATTGGTACATTCATACAATTGGTACATTCATACAATTGGTACAAATATAAAATTAGTAAAATGATACAGTTGGTGCAATTATTCAATTAGTAGAATTATACAGTTGGTACAAATGTAAAATTGGTAGATTTGTACAACCTGTACAATTACAAAATTATGGCATTCACACAATTGGTACAATTTTAAAGTTGGTGGAGTTATACAATCGGTACAATTACACGATCAGTACAATTATAGAATCTTTATAATGATACAATTGCTAGAATAGATTGAGTAGAATTCTCCAGCCGGTAAAATTATACAATTATGGAAATCTTACAATTATTAAAATTATATCAATTATACAATTGGTACAATAATACAATTATACAGTGGGTACAATTTTGCAATTAGTACAATTATTAAGAATTGCTAAGATTATAGAGTTAGTATAATACATTCTATTGAAGTAAATGTACAATTGGTACAATTATACAATTGGCATTTTTTTGAAAATCTGTAAAACTAGTAAATTTTTATCTAATGACCATCATTTTAAATTAGTTTTAGTTTTCAATAATTTCCATCCTTCACATGAAATATTTTCAGATCCTTGATTGTAACCTCTACAATTACGACTCTACTGTCATATTATTTTTCAAGGCTCAATTTTGAAGACAAAATCATCTTCTGACCGATTTTTAATGTCTTCAAGTATTTATTATATTTTTATTAATAAACATCGATCTAGTTTTATCAATCTAAGGATCAACTTACTACTAATCATCGAAATAACGAAACTAGTTTGTAGATTATCATTTTAATTGCGAAATTGAAAATCATGTTTGTAAATATTACGTTGCAAATCATACTCATATTATTAAGAATCTTGACAGCGAATATTGTATTTTTAAGTAAGGACATTTGCAATTTGCATCAAAATTAGAATAATTAAGGACAGTGTAAAAATGTGTTAATTAGGTTAAGACGTGTGTAATGATTTATGCGTGATTAACTATTGAGGTTTTTTTATACTGGCTCAACTGTATACGTGAAAAATAATAAATGCTATAAATAATTTTTACGCCTGCTTATCAATCAATTTAATTTCTTATAAGTTTAATAAAAATTATATATTGCACAAAATTCAACTGGTACATTTCGTAAATTGGAGTTGAAAATTAAAAAAATATTGCCTAAATCTTTTTTATAGTAATAAATTAACCCATGGGCTAAACACTATTGAATTCTGGCCCATAGTACTATTTCTAAATTTTCTTTAATTCGATTGAAATATTTTAGGGTAATTTCAAAGATTTCTAACATTTTTAACAGATTTCGATAATTTAAAGATATTTAAAAAAAATTATGATTTTAAAGCATTTTTGAAACTCCAAATGAATTTTCAAAAGTTTTAACGGATTTCAAAATGTTTCAAAGGATTTGAAATATTTGAGTAAATTAAAAAAAATTCCAAGGTAATTTTAATATATTTCAAAAATCGGAAGGTATTCCTAACGATTTTGTAGCTTTCACAGCATTAAGAAAATTCCAAGGGATTTTCATGACCTTTAAAAAGTTTGAAGTGGTTTCAAAATTTTCCTAAGGGTTTAAAGGATTTTAGTGTGTTTAAAAAAATTTCAAAATATATTTAATATATTTCAACAATTGGAAGAGAATCCAAAAAATTTTAAGATTTATCGATATTTTTTTTAGTCCAATTTATTTCCACGAGCTTTAGAAAGTTTCAAGTGTTTTCAAAATTTTCCAAAGAGGTTAAAGGATTTTAGTTTATTTCAAAAATTCCAAGGTATTTTTAATATATTTCAACACTTGGAAGAGATTTCAAAAGATTTGAAAGATTTAACGATATTTCTAAAAATTTCAAGGTATTTCCAAAAGCATTAAAAAGTTGAAAGTGTTTCAAGAATATTCCTAAACATTTGAACTATTTTAGCTTATTTAAAAAAAAAATCCAAAGATTTTAAATATATTTCAAGAATTAGAAGAGCGTCTTACAGATTTTAGGGAATTTTAAAAAAATTCAAGGAATTTTCACGGCTTTCAAAAAGTTTCCAGTATTTTAAAAATGTTGCAAAAGATGTTTAGTATTTCAGTGTATTTAAAATAACTCCAAGATATTCCGAAATTATTTTAGGAATCAGAAGAGATTTCAAAAGATTCGAAAGATTTTAAATTATTCCTAAAAATTCCATGGAAATTTCACGAGCTTTAAAAAGTTGTAAGGGATTTCAAAATATTCTAAAGCTTTTGAAGTATTTAAGTTTATTTGAAAAAATTCCGATGCGTTTTAAATTTATTAAAATAATTGAAAGGAATTTTAAAAGATTTTAAAGATTTTACGGCATTTTGAAATATTCAGAGGAATTTTCATGACCTTTAAAAAGTTTCAAATGTTCCCAAAATATTTATAAAAATTAGAAGTATTTTTGTGTATTTAGAAAAGTTCAAGGTATTGTTAATGCACTAAATTGTTAAGGTATTAAAAAAATTCCATGGTATTTTT
>NC_046661.1:79673084-79679274 GCF_010883055.1 Belonocnema kinseyi | reverse complement strand
TTTTTAATTCCAAGGATTTTTCATGAGCTTTAACAAATTTCAAGTGTTTTCGAATTATTTCAAAGTATTTGAAGTATTTTAGTGTTTTAAAAAAAAGTTCCGAGGGATTTTTAATATGTTCAAATAGTTTGAAGGGAATCCAAAAAAATTAAAGTTTTGACGCCAATTTTAACAATTTTGTAGAATTTTTAATAGCTTCAAAATTTTGCAAAGGAATTGAATAAATTTGTATGAATTTTAAGGGATTTAAAGGCATTTAAAAATATTTAAAATAATTTTAAGTATTTTAGCGATTTAAACAAAATTAAAAAATTGACAATTCTGAGGAATTTTCAAGATCTTGAAAAATGTTCGAAGGATTTGGGAAGATTCGAAAGGATTAAAAATTTTTGCGTATACTTAAAAAAGCACCAAGGCCTTTTTAATATGTTTCAATAATTTTAAGGCATTCCAAAAGTTTGTACAATCTTTTTAAAGTTACTAGGGAATTTTCAAAATCTTAAAAAGCTGTCAAGGAATTTGGAAAAATTCAAACGGTTTTGAAAGTTTTATCTATTTGATATTATTTGATTTGATTTGAAAGAAATGTTTTCATTTATTCAAATATTTTTCGCTATTAATTTGTAATTATTTTAAATTTACAAATTCTTTTAAACTCTTTTGACTTTCCTTTAATTCTTTGGAATTTAATTTTTTTCAAATAGACTATAATTCTTCTAACTCCACTTAATTCGATGTATTCTAAAAAAATTTAGTTTCAGTTTAATTTATTTTGGAGTCTTTTTAAATTCACCTTGAATTCTTTGGAATTTCATAAAATTCTTTTCAATTTCTCTCATTTTTTCTAAACGCATTTACAGAATTTTAAAACTATTTTTTTAATAATATTTTTTTATTGACTACAATCTTTAATGCGAGTTTTATTTCTTTAGAATTTCCAATTTCGAAAGTATTATAAATTGCTAGGGAATTATGCCATTCGGGATTTTTATATTTCGGCAATAACATAATTTTAAGAATTTCATTTTTCGGAATTTTTCAATCGTCACTAATTTAACTGAAATCAATTGAATTTTTCTGGATTTAAAGTAAGGTTAATCACATTATTAATGCACAGTAGTAATTTTTTGTTAATAAATTAGTTACATCTTGTCACTTTTTTAATTTAAATAGATCACTTTTTTTTACTTTTTTAATATGTATTTGTCTGTGGCAGCCTTGAAAATAATAAAATAAAAATTTATAAATTTAAATTCAAAACTTTTTTATTTCATTTAGAAAAGACTCTATATTAAAAATACTACAAGATTACAATTTTGGTTTTCAAATATCAATGGTCAGAAAAAATGTAAAATTACTTAGGGAAAATTCAGAACATTTGAAAAATCAATTTTGCGGCCACCCAGGTTAAGAATATTTTGCATCGTACAATTGCTACTAATTAATACAATTGGCCCAATTTGTACCAAATGGTATGTATAGTTTGCTCTGTACAATTGGTACCAAATTGTACAATTGGCCCAATTAATACCAAATCGTATGCATACTTTGTTTCGTACAGTTGGCACCAAATTTTACAATTGGACCAACTGGAACCAAATGGTATGTATACTTTGCTTTGTACAATTAGCACCGAATGGTACAATTGGCCTAATTGATACCAAATTATATATACTTTGCTTTGTACAATTGGTACTAATGGTACAATTGGCCCAATTGGTACTAAATGGTATTTATACTTTGCTTCGTACAATTCGTACCAAATGGTGCAATTGGTTCAATTGGTATATAATGTACACTCTTTTAAAAAATTGGTTTAATTGGTGCAGAATCTATATTTTGCATCGTACAATTGTATCAGTTGGTACAATATCTATTATTACAATTTATACGTTTTGAACTAAAAAATTCGTTCAGTTTTTACAACCTGTGAAAATGAAAATAAATTTGAGTTTTACTGTCGATGCAGGGTCACTAGGCTAAATGGCATAACAGTATCTCGCACGCTTTTGACATTCTCGACTCTCTGGGTCGTTTTGAATGCGTGTGAACGGGAGACCGGAAAAAGGTTGTGAGAAAAACACACCATTGTTTTTCCGACTCGAGACACTCTCGGATTTTACCCAGCACTTCCGTAAAGAGTCCAAGACTCGTCCGTTAATTAGATCCGTTCTGACGGCAGAATGGGATCGAACAAGGACGCGGCCTTAATGAGGAGGCGATGAGTAGGTAAACCTCAATGAGAAAATGATACCGATTTTCTGATCCAGTTTCATAAATGAGGCAAAAAATTATCAAAGGCACAACTTTTGCTGAAGGAACGCATTAAATGCACAGAAAATTGATTTTAGTCCAAATATTTCAATGTTGATATTTTGGGCCTTATGTTTTTAATCTGAAATTTTGGGCCTTATATTATCAGAAAGGAAATTTTAGTTTCATAATAAACATTTACGTTAAAAAAATGTTGATTTAAGTGAAATTTAAATATTTTCGGTCATGTATTTGATTGGAGAATTTTGGGCATTATATTTGGAGAAATTTAATTTTTAGCTTGAGTTATTCATATAGAATACGAATAAAGTGAATATTTTGATTCAGTACGAATTTCGATATTTTTTGCCTTGACTTTTGATTTGAGAATTTTGGGCCTTACATTTGGAGCGCTTCAATTTTTAGTGCAACTTAGTCATAGAGAATATTGAAAAGGGAAATATTTCAATTTAAGATTAATTTAAATATTTTGGGCCTTGTATTTTGATTTGAGAATGTTGGGCCTTACATTTAAAGAGCTTCAATTTTTAGTTTGTGTTAGTCATAGAGAATACTGAAAATAGAACATTTTGATTCAAATTGAATCTTTATATATCGGGCCTTTTATTTTTATTTAATAATTTTGGGCCTTATATTTGGGAAGCTTTAATTTTAAGTGTAAGTTAGTCATTAAGAATACTGACAAGGGAAGTATTTTTATTTAGGTGGAATTTAGATATTTTGGCCCTTAAATTTTGATTTAAGAATTTTGAACACTAGATTTGTAGAGATTAAATCTTTAGTGTTAGTTACTCATCGAGAAGTCTAATAAGGAAAATATTTTTATTTAAGAATTTTGGGCCTTATATTTGACAGGCTGCAATTATTATTGTGTCTGATAAAGAAGACTTAAAATAATGTTTTAATTTAAATTAAATATTGATAATTTAAGCCATGTATTTAAAGTTGAGAATTTTGAGCCTTATATTTGTATAGCTTTATTTTTTGTATAAGTTAGTCATAGAGAATACTGATAAAGGAAATATTTTGATTTAAATTCTATCTTGATATTTTCAGCTTTTTATTTTCATTTGATAATTTTAGGCCTTATATTTGAAGGCTTCAATTTTTATTTGAAGCCACCGAAAATACTAATAAGGGAAATATTATTACTTAGGTTAAACATAGATATTTTGGGCCTTATATTTTTAGCCGATAATTTTGGGCCTTACATTAGGAGAGATTTAGTTTTAAGAGTAAGTTAGTCATAGAGGATACTGATAAGGGATATATTTTTCTTGAAGTTGAATTTAGATATTTTGGGCCTTATATTTTTAGACAATAATTTTAAGCTCTACATTAGGAGATCTTTAATTTTGAGTGTAATCACTCTAACAGAATACTGACAAGAAAAAAACTTTGATTTAAGTTGAATTGATATATTTTGGGCCTCATGTTTCGAGTCGAAAGTCTTGAGCCTTTTTTCAGAGCTGCAATTTTCATTTTAAATTAGTTTTAGAAGATTAGATTAAGTAAATATTTTATTTAGAGTTAACTTGTGATATTTTGGGCCTTATATTTGGATTTAAAACTTTTAGGCCTTATACTTCCAGAGATACGACTTTTAGTGTCATAGTAAAAACTGATGAGAAAAATATTTGGATTCAACTTAAATTTAGATATTTGGGGCCTTGTATTTGGATTTCGGAATCTTTGGCCTTACATTTGGGTTTCTTCAATTTTTAATACCAGTTAATCATAGATAATACTGATAAGGGAAATATTTTGATTATAGACAAAATTTAGATATTATGGGTCTTGTATTTTTATTTCAGTATTTTGGGCCTTAAATTTGGATACTTTCAATTTTTAGCACAAGTTAGTCAGAGAGAATACTGATAAGGGAAATATTTAAATTTAAGTTTAATATTGATATTTTGGGCCTTGTATTTGCCGTCGACAATTTTCGGCTTCATATTTTTAGAGCTGTAATTTTAATTTTAAATTAGGCATTGAGAATACGAATAAGAAAATATTGTGATTGGAGTTCAATTTTGATATTTCGGACATAATGTATTGATTCCAAAGTCTTGGGCCTTATGTTTTCAGGATAATATTTCAATAATAAAAAAAATTCTATTAAAATAGTTGTGAAAATGAAAAGATAGGAACTTGTTTCAATTAAAATTTTATATTTTTCTGATCGTTTTCTTTTGAATTATTGATCTGCAAGTTCAAAATTATCAAAAAAATTAGGTTTTTTAGAGCTCCCCACTCTTATTTTCCCGCCCTTCATGACCCCTACTTACCTTTCTCTACTTTCCCTTCGCTCGTGAATTGAAGTTAGGAGTGATGTTCTACGACTCAAGAATTTATAATAGAACCTAAGAGTTATGAGTTTCTATGATTTGTGAGTTATTAAGATATCAAATCACAGAGTTAAAGAGTTTTTGTATTGAAGGAGTTATGGAGTTATGGAGATCTTACGTTATTGGGTGATGGAGTTATGGATTCACGGAGTAATGGTGATATATAATCCAGAATTTAAGGAGTTCACAAATTAGGAGTATGAGTTAGAAGCTAGGAGTTATAAAGTTTTACATTTATAAAATTGCGGAGCTGAGGAGTTATGGAGTAATGAAGTTAAGGAATTGTGAAGTCAAGAAGTTAGGAGCGTGAGTTAGAAGCTAGGACTTAAGGAGTTTAGAAATTGAACAGTTATAGAGCTGAGGAGTTATAAAGTTATAGAGTTAAACAGTTAACGATATAGAAAGTGGGAACACAAGGAATTAGGAGCTAGGAGTTATAAAGGAAATCAGTTAAGTAGTTAATAGTTTAAGACGTGAAGGAGTTAGCAGTGTGAGTTAGAAGCTAGGAGTGAATGAATTAGAAAGTTAGGGATTTCAGGAGCTTAGAAGTTGAGAAGTTAGGAGCTGTAGGAGTTAGGAGCTAGGAGTTCTAAAGTTGATCAGTTAATCAGCTAAAGAGTTAATAATTTTAGAACTTAAGGAGTTAGCAGTAAGAGTTAGAACATGTGAGTTAAGGAGTTTAGGAATTTAGTAGTTTAAAAATTAAGCAGTTGCGGATTTATAAAGTTATGGATTTAAGGTGTCAGGGAGCTTAAGAGTTAGGGAGTTAATAATTTAAGGGGTTAAGTAGTGAGCAGCGCGAGTTAGAGGCTAGAAGTTGCGGAATTGAAAAGTTATAGAGTTAGAAAATTTAGAAGTAGATGAGTTAAGTAGTTGAGGAGTTATGAAGTTATAGAGGGGAGCAGTTAAAGAGAGTTAAAGAGTTGAGAACTAGGAGTTAGGGGTAAGGAGATACGAGTTATGAGCTAGGAGTTATAGAGTTTTGGAATTAAGGAGTTTAAGAAATACAAAGTTTATCAATAAAAGATTTAATAATTTAAAAACCTTACGAGTTAGGAGTATGATCTAGAACCTGGGAGTTATAGAGTTATGGATATATCAGTTTCTAAATTTAAGGAGTAAAGGACTTTAAGATTTCAGGCGTTAAAAAGCCAAGGATTTAAGGAGTTATTGAGCTAAGCGGTTAATAAGTTGAAGAGTTGAAGAGTTTAGGAGTGCCGAAGTTCAGAAGTTAAAGAGTTAGGGAGTTAACCCGAATAAGAAAAGAGAAAAACAGTTGAAATTTATTTTTTAATGTCATTTTCTAAAAATAATTGATAAACTATCGATTTGGCTGAGATTTTCTTTTACGTGATACGAAGAACATTTCCGCCATCCACATCAAAATCGTCAAGCCTGACATGCAGTTGATGAAAGCAATGCCAAGAACGTAACTTCCGGTAGCATCTCTGATAAAACCTGGAAGAGGGTGAATGAGAAGAAGTGAAAGGGATGTAGCAAGTTAAAAATATTTTCAAATAACTATTCGTTTTTGAATTTGATTTCTTTACAGTGGATAATCATTTTTT
>NC_046661.1:79666192-79672984 GCF_010883055.1 Belonocnema kinseyi | reverse complement strand
AATATTTAAAATACTATAAGTGTTTATAAATTAAAATTATAATTAATTTTTATTTTATTTATTTATTATTTTTTGAATTTGATTTTTGTTGCTAATCAATGATTATATTTTAACCAGGAAAATGTTTTTATTTTTAATTAAAAACAGTTCAACCTATTCAGAAAAACAAATTTTTAGCGAAATTGTTTTTCCCAGATATAAAAAAGAGATGAATTTTTAAACATCTTTTAAACTAACTCAAATTATTCCTAAAATTTAGAAAAATCTTTCAAAATTAAAAAAATTGGCCGAGTATTATGCAGATTTTTCTAGCATTATTATTAATCCCTTCAAATATTTTAAATTATTAAAAATTAAATTTCAGAAATAACAAAATCATTTTAAATTTTCTCATGAATCTTAAGAAAAGTGTTTATTTCCTTGATATTTAAACAATGCTTAGGCAGCTTAGAAACCTTTCTCGAAATCTTTAAAAATGTAAATTTTGTTTAAAATATTCTGAAATGTTTAAAAATTTTGTAACTTTCTAAATATTTGCTCAAAATTATTTCAGTTTTTTACAAAATCGTTTAAAAACTGTGGAAGGAAATGAGTAACTTTTTTTCTTAAATCATGAAGGTCCTTTTCCGACAATTTCTGTAATATTAGGAATCGATTTAAAATGTTTCAAAATTTATGCAAATATTCTTTAAAAATTAATTTAGCAAAGTAAAAAATTACTACAAATTTTTCTACGAAATTGAATAATTTTCTTTCTAATTTGATATTTTTCAAAATCCTTAAAAAGTAACAATATTTAATTTTGAAATCTTCAAAAATCTATATTTCCTTTTAGTTTTTTGAAATCTTTTCAATTTTCAAATTATTCTTGGAGTTTTTTCAAAACTAGTAAATATCTTCTAACAAAATTAGAATTATTCCTATTTTTTTAACTCTTTTAAAAATAGAAAAATTGCTTTCAAGTCCTACTTCTTCCTTTTGACTTAGAAATTATTTAAAATGTCATTTTTAAAAATTTAATATCTTTTGAAGTTTTTCCAAGAATTTTGAGAAAATTAATTTTATCTGATAAAAAAAGAGTCAAAATATTTAAAAAATAAAGTAAACTATGGTAATAAAGTTATAAGCCCAGAAATGAGAAAGATCTTATTTAGCTATTGATAAAAAAGAAAATTTCTTTATCGGCAGAAGTAAATATGGAACCTTTTTATTTACCGACATAAAATAAAATAGAATTTTTTATTTACTGATTAATTCTTTAATTTATTAATTAGTTTAGGATCATAAAACAAACCTATTATAGGACCAGCTCCCAATGAGAGAAAGCCAACCACAATTTGTTGAAGACTACTGGCAGACGGAAGTCTTTCCAAAGGAACATAATTTGGTATCACTAATGTTGAGTAAACTGCTCGGATTCCTTTTGCAATTCCAAGCCAAATTATCACAAACAGCAAAGAGATGAAACTACTAGTGAACATCAGCACTAAAAAAATTTTTAGTTACAAATTAAAATTAGATCTATCGTTTGAGGTTATGTAACACTCACCCGATTCCTACATTACCGACATTTTTTCACAACAATTTAGTTCACAAGAATTGAGATATCGAATTGAAAATTTGGGAAGTTGAATAAAAACACTAAAGAATGTTTTTATGGTACTAAATTGTCGGAAATACAAGAAGAATTTAATTCTGGAAGATTTGTGAAGTTTTTTCTTTGTATTTTCAGAAATGCAGAACCATAAAAACGTTTCTTAGTGCCTTTAAATTAATTTTTTTAATTTTCAATTCTTGTGGACAAGATTTTTTAAAGAAAACATGTCGGTAAGGTAGGAATCGGATAAGTATAATTGTAAGGGCACGTCATATGGTTCGTCCATGAACTACGTTACAGAATCAGGGAGGGGGGGGGGGGTCACAAAAACCTAAGGTTGGTTAGAGAAACTTCTTTTTTTAAAGTACCTACGTATGATAAAGTTTTTATTACACTTCCAGATGATGATTTTTTTTGTAGGAAATTAATTTTTCTGTTTAAGAATTGATGCATCCAGCTGAAACTGTAACTTTTTGGTGGAAAACTAAAAACTTTTATTAAAATTTCATCTTTTTTGGTAGTTAAATTAATCCTTTGTTTTAAAAATTCTTCTTTTTTGTTGAAATTCTACTTTTTGGTTTAGAATGATTAAATATTGTTAAAAATGCGCCTTTTTAGTAATAAATTATTCTTTTTGTTTGAAATTTTTTTTTTCTATTTGAAAATTCAACATTTTGGTTCAGAATTCTTGAATTTTGTTGAAAAAGCGGCTCTTTTGGTAATAAATTAATTTTTTTATTTGAAAATTCTCTTTTAGTTGAACATTCAACTTGCTGGTTGATAGTTCTTGAATTTTGTTAAAAATTGTCTTTTTCGATACAAAATTAATCTTTTTCTTGAAAAATGTATCTTTCTGGATGAAAAATTAACAAATAGGTTTTAAAGATGAACTACTTTTTGAAAAATTCTTTTTTTCTTAAAAAGACATCTTTTTGGTTGAGAATTCTTGAAATTTCGTATTATTTTGGTAGTAACTTAAACTTTTTGTTTAAAGAATCTCCTTTTTAAGTTAAAAGTTCAACTTTTGGGTTGAAAATTCTTGAATTTAAATGAAAATTTGTCTTTTATATAGTAAAATAATATTTTTGTTTAAAAATTAATATTTTTCAGTTGAGAAAGCAAATTTTGGGTTGAAAACTCCTAAATTTTGTTAAAAAATTCGTCTTAATTTTTTTAATAGCTCGGGTTCGTCAGTAGAAAATTATTCTTTTTTAAAAAATTCACCTCCTTGGAAAAAAATTTAACAACTAAGTTTTAAAGTTAAACTACTTTCTTGAGAATTAAAAAAAAATTATTTATTTCTTAAGAATCCATACTTTTGGTTGAGAAATCTTAAGAGTTATTGAAAATTCATATTTACGGTAATAATATTTTTGTTTAAATGTTCTTCTTTTTTAGTTGAAATTCCACTTTTTGATTCAGAATTCATAAATAATAAATAATAAATTTCGTTTGAAATGCACTGTTTTTAGTAGTAAATTAATCTTGATTTTTTTAAATTATAATTTTTATTTCTAAATTAGTTTTTTTATTAATCTGTTTGGTTAAAAATTCAACTTTTTTATTTTAAAAATCTTGAATTTGGTTAAAAATTAGTCTTTTTGGGAGAAATTTAATTTGTTTGAAAATGCATCATTCTGGTTCAAAATTTACCTATTCCATTTTTGTTCGAAGATTCTGTTTTAATCCATAAAATTGTTCTTAAATATTTTTATTCTTCGGCAATTTTATTATTAGAGATTTTTTAAAATTATTCTTTTTTATTTGTAAATTAATTTTTTATTAATTTTGTTCGTTAAAAATTCCTCTTTTTGTTTAAAAAATCTTAAAGTTTGTAAAAAAATTTTTTTTCGGTAGAAAATTAATTTCTTTGACAATTTATCTATCTGGTTCAATATTTAAAAACTGCATTTTAAAGTAGAGCTACTTTCTTAAAAATGTATTTTTAGGTTGATTATTGAAAACTTTCGTTAAAAGTTCATCTCTTTCGTTGGAAACTGAACCGTTTAGTTTAGTTTAATTTAGTTAAAAATTCAATTTTTGTGTTGAAAGTTCTTGTATTTTATTGGGAATTCGTCTTGTTTCGTATGAAATTAATTTTGTTATAGAAATTCCCTACCTTTGATTTGATAATTCAACCGTTTTGTCAATAATTTCGTTAAAAAGTGAACAATTTGTTAGAAAATTTATTGTTTCTAATAATTTTTTGTATTCAAAGTTTGAATATTTCATTTCTTTAAATTACCTAAGGGCCACGTTACTTTAGAGGGGGGGGGGGGGGGGGGGGGGGGGGGGGTCGGCGTCACGCATTTCTCAAAATTGGTAACGTAGTTTATGGATAATCCCATACTTTGTTACTTACCATATGAGTCATATCAGTATCCTCTTTTTTTCTCCACAGTAACAAATATTTTTCGTTGCAGCTTTTAAAAATGGCAAGGAAGATGGAAAAGGACGTCTGAAAATACTATTTTTTTATTAAAAAAATGTGAGGTCGGTAAAACAGAATCTTTTACTTTTTAAACAAATAATAGTATCTAGACGCCGGATGTCATTTTATTTTTAATTCCTTACAGTTTCAACGAAAAATATTTATTACTGTTGAAAAAAAAGAAAAAAAATTTGCTCATATGGTAAGTTACTAAGTCACTTACCTTACCGATTAAAAGAGTTATCGAGTTCAAAATTTTTCTGTGTAAACAATAGGCATTATGGAACGTTCATCTTCTCTAAAATTCGTATTATGGAATTAATTGTTTAAAAACAATTTTGTGACAAAACAAAACTAATAAATTTTTACTATTGAAAAAAGAATTTTTGAAAAAAACATTTTTTGTAAAAATATATCAGAATATATTATATACATTCTTTAGTCTCTTTCACTTATTTTCTTAAAATTTTAGTTCAATATATTTTTTCGCATAAAATTGGTGAAGTTCAACAAAATGTTGGTAAGGTAGGAATCGTGCTAGTCCCACGGCCTGAATAATAAAATTGAAAAAATTACATGTCCTGCCGATGATTAAAAGTACCAAACTGAAGAGATACATCGTTCTAGGAGATTTTCGTAATCTGTCACCAATAAAGGGACTAATTCCCCTAAGGAGAAGATCCATAGTGCCCAAAAGGCTCATCACTATTGCTATATTATTTGTATTTAATTTCATATCCTTCAAAATAAAGGGCGTCAGTGTAGAAAAATTAGTTTCAGCAAAAATAGCGAGCGACATTCCGAGTGTTATGTTAACAAAAATAACATCTCTGAGCAAGTCGAAACCAAAAAGATAAGATATTTTTTGGAGTCTAGTTTTCTTTTTCCTAAAAAAAATTAATTATGCATACAAAATCTTCTTCTGGTCGCTTAGAATTTTACCGAATGATGATAAACTAGTGATTTATTTTACCGACTGTCGGTAAGTTACCATACTTACATTAAGTAACAGCTCAGGGGGGTGGGATTAGATATTTTGTTTAAATTTCTTATGCCAGAGGGGGGGGGGTTACTTCACTCATGTCCTTAATTTTTGCACATTCGCAAAAACTTTCTGCTGAAGATTACCTTTTTAGTAAGGAATCTATATTATCATAATATCATCACAGAATAACAGGAATTCATAACATCTTCTTAGAGAAAATGGAGCTGTGAATTAAAAATGTTTAATTACATTTTTTCTGAAAAACGATCTTTTCCTTCGTTCAGCTGGGAGTCGAAGAAAAAGTTATGTGGTTCGATTCCCAGCGGAACAAAGGAGATATTTTTTTCAGGAAAAAATTAATTAAAAAAAACGTTTTTAGTTATAAATTTTATCATTTTGTAGAAAATGTAACAATTTTCTTAAAAAGACATCCTTTTTGGTCATATTGTTTTGCTGATCAGACAACTGAAATTTTTTTTGAATGAAAAGATTTTTTTTCTAAAAATTTGTCTTTTGATTTAAAAGCTTATCTTTTTCAGTAGAAATGTTGCAGCTCTCTTGAATAAAAATGCACATGTTTTGTTGAAATTTTTTTTTCTCCTAGAAAATTTAATTTTTCTTCAAAATTCGTATTTTTGTTCTGAAAAGTAAATTTAAATCTTTTTTGATGAAATTTCAACTCTTTTCTTGAAAATTTGTATTTTTGATTAAAAAAATTTATATGTTTTGGCAGATATTACATCTTTCTTTGATAAAAATGACCGTGTTTCTTTAAAAATTTAACATTTTTTGTAAATACCTAATTTTTGAATAAATAGTCCGCTGCTTTGTTAAAAATTTCTTACAAAATATACTTTTTGTTTCAAATTTATTTTTTGGCGTCGCAAATTGAACTGAAATTTTTTCTGGATGAAAGTTTAAATTTTTATTTTAACTGTATCCTTTTTTTATTAAACTTTCATCTGCTTTAGAACAAATTTCATCTTTTTGGGACGAAAATCCATCCTTTTTGGTTAAAAAATTCGTCCTTTTGCATTGAAAATTTAATTTTTTTGGTATAAACTTATTTTTTGTTAAAAACTTAATATTTTCTTCTTCGAAAGTCAACTGGAATAGTTTTTGGATGAAAATTCAAGTATTTTAAACCAATAAAAATTTGTCTGTTTTAAGAGAAAATTCATCCTTCCTAGATGAAAATACAATTGTTCAATTGAAAATTAAACTATTTTGTTTAAAAATCCTATTTTTTGTTGGAAATTCCACTGTTTTGTGGAAAATTTAACTATTTTAAGAAAAATAACTTTTTATTTTATATTTATATTTTGGAGTTCAAAAATAAACTGAAGTCTTTTCTGGATAAATATTTGTTTCTTATTAAAAAGGAAACATTCTAGTACAAATCTCATATTTCTGAGAAAAATATGCAAGTATTTGGTAGAGAATTCAACTATTTTGTCGATAAGTTATTCTTTTTGGTTCAAAAAAAATGTCTTCATATTTTTTGTTTCAAAATTCAGTTTTTGTAGAGAAGATTCGTCTTTCGATATCAATAGTTTTTTCGATTACAAATTTTATTTTTTCGTTTAAAACTCAATTATTTTCTTGAAAATTAACAAATTTGTTAAAAATTCATACTTCTTGGTTGAAAATTTAACTTTTTTGTTGCAAATTCGTCTTTTTGACTTGAAAATTGAACGAATTTCTTGAAATTTATTTCTCTTGACTAACGATTTTTCCAAATGAAAAATTTAACTATTTTATTGAACATTTATCTTTTTT
>NC_046661.1:79651516-79666092 GCF_010883055.1 Belonocnema kinseyi | reverse complement strand
GAAAATACAGTTGGTGGGTAGTGGTGTTTCCTATATTTGTAGGGGGGTGGGGGAGGCTGGGGGATGGAGGGTAGTCCGTTTAGCGTGCAATCGACTCGGGATACTTATACGATACTACCATGATTTTTTCAGATTTTTTGGTCCAAAAATAAATTAGGCCAAAAACCGGCATTACTGACCGTCCCCCTTTAAACAGTCCATTTTTTCCAATAAATTGATCTTTTTTGTGTAAAAATTCATCATTTCAGTTGACAATTAATTTTTCCATCCAAAAATTTAATTCAATGTTTAATTAATTTAATTAATGTGTTTTGTTGAAATTTCAACCTTTTTTGTTAAAAATTCGTTTTTTTGTTGGATAAGAATTAATTTTTTTAAACCCAAAATTTAATTTTTGGTTTGAAATTGATTTCGTGTCGTTAAAAATGCATGTACTTTTTAAATTCACTTTTTGGTCGAAGATTCTTCGTTTATTTTGAAAATTGATACATTTTTGTATATTTTTGAATTCATTCTGTTTCATTCTGCCATCTGTTTTATTTTCAAGTTTAAATATTTTTTTAAAAAGTCGTATTTCTGATTGAAAATAAGTTTTTTTCAATAAAAATTAAAATCTTCCATTTTTATTGAAATTTCATCTTTTTTAGTTTAAAATTCACTTATTTGTTTGAAAATATGTTTTTTTTTGTTGAAAATCGAACCTTTTTTTGTTAAAAATTCGTTTTTTTTATGAAGATTAATTTTTTCAACTGAAAATTTAATTTTTGGTTTCAAATTGATTTCTTATCGTTAAAAATGCATGTATTATTTAAATTCATTTTCTTGTTAAAGATTCTTCGTTTGAATTGAAAATTGATACATTTTTGTATATTTGTATATTTCAATTCATCTGTTTTGTTTTTAACTATTTTCTTAAAGAATCTTATTCTTAATTGAAAATTAATTCGTTTCAATAAAAATTTAAATATTCTATTTTTTCTTGAAATTTAATCTTTTTTAGTTAACAATTCACTTATTTGGTTGAAAATTCATGATTTTTGTTGAAGATTAAACCTTTTTTCTTGAAAATTTCATTTTTTGGTTGAAGACTCATCGTTCTGATTGAAAATTAGTCTATTTATTAGAAAAGTAAATTATTTTGTACAAAAATTTATTTTTTTATTTGAAGAATACGTTTTTAACTGTAAATTGAAACAGTCCATTATTTGTTAAAAATTCATCTTTTTTAGGTAAAAATTCATCATCTAAATTGACAATTAATTTTTTCAAATTAAAATTTAACTCCATTTGTAATTGAAAATTAATATTTTTTAGTTATAATTTCACTTTATTAATAGAAAATTCATACTTTTGATTGAAAATTGCACTACTTGTAACACCACAATAAATTATTTTGTTTATGAATTAATTTTTAAACTTATAAATTTTACTACTATTATTTTTTAAATTAACCATTTAACCACTATTTTTCCACTTTAATTTCTGTACGGCCCCTAAGATAGTTAATTAAATTTAATTAAAAATTAATACTTTTGATTTAAAATTGCACTATTTAATACACTACAATTAATTATTTTCTTTATAAATTAATTTTTAAAATTAAAAATTTCCCAACTATTATTTTTTAAATTTACCATTTAACCACAAGTTTCCCACTCGTGCAATTTCAGTTTGGCCCCTAAAATAGTGTGCTGCTTTTCCCATTGGTGGCAAAAACTTCCTTACCGACCGAGTACATTTTTCTTTATCATACGTTGATAAAAAAATCATTTTTCTGTTTATCATCAATTGGTAAACAACTTTTTGAAAATTTTGATTTAAAAGCGTTTAAAATAAAGAACTGATAGCCTCACCCTACTTTTAGTTCCTGGTTTTTGCTGTATGTTTTCTCTGGTAGGAAAAACGTTCCACATTTTTGGCAAATCATTTCTTCAATGTGATTTATTCCATTCAGTTTGGATAAATCATCCAAAGGTATCTCTTTTTCGTCATCTGAAGATTTAGATTCATCAAATACGTTAAAACTGCTTCCTAAATTAATTGTCGATACTGCAATAAAATCAATAATGTTATTAAAAATAGGAAACTAAATTAATTATTAATTTTGATGATTTTTAAATTATTTTTTTTATGTTTATTTATTTTTTAACTTACCAAGATCCATGGCCTGTAATTCGTAAACGCTTTCCTTTTGCGAATTTGAATTCAAATCTGATTTTTCCGTATCTTTAGTACAGTCGGGACAAATTTCTTGAAGCAAGGCTGCAGATTCTACAAAAAAATTCAAAAATTTATTTTCTAAATTATTACTAACGACTAAAAATAAAATTGATCATTTTTACGTGTTTCTAAAATTTCCCCTTTTTTGAGATTTATTATTTCTTTTCGGGCGTGCCATTTCACTGGATGAAGTAACAAAGCACCAATTAAGGCGTGCAAGCTACAGCCTCCAAGAATCAACATTGTACCCTGAAAATTAAAAATAATTTTTTATATCAAAAAATAATGTATGAAATTATGAGAAAAATCTAAATTCTATTCTGAAAAATTGATTAGGATATGATATCTTGATAATTTGATAATTGCATGATAATTGTTGATAAGGAGCAGTCAATGCTCGTACGCCAAACAACCTTTTGATGACTCTGAATTTTTATTTCATAATATTAAAAATAGAAACAGATTAAGAATTCATTATTAAACCAATTTTTTATTATTAGGTTTCAAACATTACGAAAAGTTGAAAATTGGATTTTTTAGATCATAATTTAAAAAATGGTGTCATTTAAATTTCAAACAAATAGAAATTCTATTATTTTTCATTAAAAACGTTCATAACTGAATTATTTAAAATCTAAAATATTTTTTTTTATAAAAAAATGATTGTTTGACGTGAAACTTGATTGTCAAAGTTTTTCTACGATTAAAAAATTTATTTGACCATTTTTTTTACCAGTAAATAAAAAAAATTCAATTTTAATGATTTAAAATTTAATTATTCTTAAAGTGCGTTTAAAATGAAAAGTTATTTTGAATGGAAAATTAAAAAAAAACGGATCCGAACTACATTTAAAATGAGAAAAATTGGATGAAATTTATCAAAATTGAACGAGAAATAAAAAAAAATCAACTGAATTGAAATCAATTTTAAAAAGTTCTAAAAATTTATCAAATCCATAATATTTAGAATTACTTCACAAAAATTCAAGGGCATTTTTAAAGGGCCATTAAAATAAAAAGTTATTTTAAATGGGAAATTCTATAGAAAATAAAACAGGTTAGAACCACATTTAAAATGAGAAAAATTGATTGGAATTAATAAAAATTGAAGACGAAAAAAAAGAATTTAACTGAATTGGAAATAATTTTGAAAAATTAGAAAAATTGATGGAATCCATTATATTTGGAATTACTTTTAAAAATGCTCTGAAATGCCTAAAAATTCAAGAAAAGTTACAAACAAAAATAATGAAATAAAAAACTGTGATTCGTTTACTTAAGTACAATTAAGTGAATTTACAAGAATTCAGCGTTAAAAAATGGAAAGAATTTTTTTTAATTTAAAGAATTCAAAATAAATTAAAAATAATTCAGAGCGAATTCCAAGTGATTGAACTGAGTTGAAAAAACACCTAGATATTCTACTCATTTTAGTAAAATTGGGTGAATTGGGAAGAATTTAAAGGAATTCAAGAGACGTCGATTAAATTTATAAAAATCTGAAAAAATATTGTTTAAAATCAAAACATTTATATACAATTTCAGGGTAATTTAAAAGAATTTAATAAATTGTCTAAAAATTCACGACAAGTTTGAAGTACTTCATAGTCTTAAGAAAATTTTTTTGATAATTTTAAATGAATTTAATTGAGTAAAATTGAGTTAATTTAGAAGAATTCAATATACTTTCATTCAAAGTTAAACAACTTCAGGTTGAATAAAAAAAAAGTTCATTAAATTTAGTAGAATTAAATGAATTAAGTTTCATTGAAAATGATCTAAAAAAATATAGATTAAAATAAAAAAGTCAAGATAATATTAATAAGAATTTTTAAAAAATGCCGGATAAATTAATAAGGATTTAGGAAATAATTTTAATGAATTCAAATGAAAAGTGAATTTAGAATAATTCAAAAGAATTCAAGAGGATTCAAGATGAATTAAAAATAATTCAAATGCATATAAAAAAGTTTTTGGTACCGTAAAAAAATGCCATTGAATTCAGATAAATCGTTAAAATAAAAAGTCGACAAATGATACATTTAGCTCAGTGGATTTTGAATTTTTTTTTTAATTCGGGATTTTTTTTAATTCAAGACAATGCAGAGAAAAAAAAATTCAATAAGATTCGGACATTATTAGGATTTTTTGCTGTAGTTTATTGAAAAATATTTTGTTAAATATTCTTTTTTTAAGGGGGAAGGGATTGAAATATTTTATTGAATTAACTAATCTAACTTAAAATTTAACTATTACATTTCTGATTGAAAATTTATTTTTAGGTTGAAAATTCAACTGTTTGGTTGAAAACTCCTGTACATTGGTAAAAAATTCGTCTTTTCGGGTAGAAAATTTATCTTTTTGGTTAAAACTCAATCTTTGTGATTAAAAACTTCAATTAATTGATTGGATGTTAAACTCTTTGGTTGAAATTTAATTTTTTGATTTAAGATTTATTATTGTTGTAGAAAATCCATCTATTTGTTTAACAATTTAACAATTTTGTTAAAAATTCTTTTTTTTATTGAGAATTATTTTTTTTAATGGAAAGTGTGAATATTCTGTTTTTTTTTTGAAATTTATATTTTTTAATCAAAATTGATCTTTGCTAATTGAAAATTCGACTATTCGGTTAAAAATGTATAATTTTGTTAAAATTTTGACTTTTTTGGTACAAAATTAATCCCCTTGGTAAAAAAAAATCTGTTTGAAATCTTGCTTGTTCAAAATTCAATCTTTTTTGTTCAGGTTTGAACTGTTTTGTTTAAAATTTCTTTTTTTTTTGTTTGAATTAAACTAATTGAAAATTCGTCTTTTTTGGTAGAGAATGAATCTTCATGGTTGGAACTCAATCATTTTCTTTCAAAATTAAACTACTTGTTTAAAACTGAATTTTTTTGTTAAAAATAGATTTATTGGTTCAGGATTTATTATTTTAGATAAAAATTCATCCCTTTGTTTAAAAATTTAAACAATTGGTTAAAAATTCTTTTTTAAATAAAAAATTAATCCTATGGGATAAAAATGAATATTATTTCCTTGAAAGTTTAACTATTTTCTTTTCGATTGAAAATTTGGTTAACAATTATAGTATTTTAGTGGAAAATTTGATTATTTCTTAAAAAATTAATCTTTTTCGTTAAAAATTAATATTTTTTTTTTGTTAAACATTAATGATATTACTTAAAAATTTATCTTTTTGTTTGGAAAGTTAATCAGTATATTAAAAAAATTTTTTTATTTAAACCTAATTTTTTACACTAAAAATTCTACTTTTATGTTTTTTTGTTGACAAATTATATTTTTGATTGAAAATACATCTTTTCGAATCGAAAATTTATATATTCGGTGGAAAATTCGTGTATTTTGTTCAAAATGAATCTTTCCGGTAGAAAATTAATGACCTCGATTGAAAATAAATCAGTTCTAGATGAGGAAACAGATTTATTGAAAATTAATTTTTTTTAAATAATAATCTCTTTGGGTGAAAATTAATTATTGTCCCTTAAAATTTGATATCAATTTTTGGTTGAAAATTTATCTCTTTCATAGTTGAAAGTTTTAATATTTAGTTACAAATTTATTTACTTTATTAAAAAATTTTTTATAATTGAAAATGTAGATTATTTTTAATAATTTATCTTTAACGTTTGAAAAGTCAACTATTTTTTTAAATATTCCACCTTTTTTCTTGAAAAATTAATTATTCGGTTGAAAATTCGTCTTTTTGGATAGGAACTTAATGTTTTTTATTGAAAATAAAGAGCTCCTCTTGAAACATTATTAAATTTTGACAATAGTTGAAACATCAACTATTGTATTTTATATGGAGAATTCATCTTTTGTTGAAAATCCAACTGACTTCTACAAAATTCGACTTTTTCATCTGAATTTAATTATTTATTTAAATTCGCAACTATTTGTTCGTTAATGGAAATGTATATTTAAAACTTAATTTTTTTGTTTTTGTTGAAGAAATGTTTTTTTTTTGAGGATTTTTGTCTATTGATATTATTACTTTATCTAATATATTTCTACTTTTACTTGCCAATGATAAAAATTTAATAAAAAAAATTGAATAGCAAAGATAAAATTTCGATTAATAATATTAAAATACGAATGTGACCGGTAAATATTGAAATCTAAACCTGCCATTTTCATCACGGAAGGTGACAGTGATTTTAAATTACCGCGTGAAATAAAATTTATCAGTGAAAGACCTCATTATTATGTATTCAAGCATGACCTAATTTAATTAGAATTTTTGTTGCCTGGCTCGTTATAAATACACGATTAGCATATCGTAATTATTCACTCATTTTGACTTGAATTATAGAGGAAATAATTCAACTTTTATTTTTTTTATGAAGGTCAATTACAATATTAGTTGTTGAAAGTTTAAAATTATGTAGTGAAAATCTCAAGTTTATTATTGAATTTTTATAAAAAAATAATAAAAATAGAAAGTGAAATTATATTTTATTAATTAATTTGGTAAACATACCTGGGCTTCATAAACGTCAAGTAAAAATCGAATTAATTGAGGTATTAGTATGGGACCAATTCCTGTTAAGGTCATAGCTATTCCCATAGCTCGACCTCTTTTTTCTAAAAAATAGGAATTTAGTGCTATCAAAAATGACGACATTGCTATTCCCATTCCCAGTGCTGAAAATAAAATAATTTTGATCAATTGCTTTTTGTAAAAAATTATTCAAATTAAATATATATTAAAGTGCCTCATGAAATCATTTCTAGGGTTTCATATCCCGCCATAACTCCCTAACTCCCTAACTTCCTAACTCCATACCTCCATAACCCCATAACTCCCTGGCTCTAAAACATATAACTCCCAGCTTTTAGTACACACTCCTAACTCATTAACTTCTTAATACCTTAATTCGCTAACTCCTAAGCTCCATAACTCTCTAACAACATTATTTCTATCTTTTAGCACGACCTCCTAACTCATTAACTACTTAACTCCCCAATTCATTACCTTGCTAACTAATTATCCTTATAACTCCCTAACTCCATAAATCCCAAACTACATTATCCTCTAGCTTCTCACACACACTTCTAACTCTATTACTAGTTAAGTCCTTATTACCTTAACTCACTATTTCCTGAATACCTTAATTGCATAACTCCATAACTCCCTAACGACATAACTTCTAGTTTCTAGCGCACAGTCCTGACTCATTAAGTACTTAAATTCCTCATTTCCTGACTCGCAAACTCCTTACTTTCCTAACGCGCGAACTCCTTAAATTCATAATGCCCGAAATACATAACTCCTAGCTTCTAGCGCACACTCCTAACTCATTAACTCCTTAATCCCTTAATTAGTTAACTCCTTTTCTTTATAACTCCCTTACTACATTATTCCTATCTTCTAGAAAGCACTCCTAACTCATTAACTACTAAACTTCTTAATTTCTTAACTTGATAAATCCACGATTCCTTACCTTGCTAACTCGTTAGGTCGATAACTCGCTAACACTTTAACTCCATAACTTCCTAAATCATAAACTCCATATATTCCGAACTACATAAACCCTAGCTTCTAGGATACACTCCTAACTCATTAACTACGTAATTCCTTAATACCTTAATTCACTTTTTCCTTATCTCCATAGCTCCTTAACTACATAACTCCTATATTCTAGCACACACTCGCAACTCATAAAGTACTTGAATTTTTAATTCCTTAACGTGCTAACTCCTTACTTTACTGACTCTCCAACTCCTTAAATTTCTAACTTCCTCAATACATAACTCCTAGCTTCTAGCAAACAGTTCTAACTCATTAACTCCTTAATATCCTAATTAGCTAACTTCGTAGCTCCATAACTTCCTGATTAAATTACTTCAAGCTTCTATTGCGTACTCTTAACTCATTAACTACTCAAATCCTCCACTCCTTAAGTTGTTAACTCCTTAATTCCCTGACTTGCTGACTCCTTAACTCCATAACTCCCTAAGTCCTTAATTCCAGAATTCCATAATTACATGGCTTTATAGCTCTGTATTCCCATAACTCCATAAATCCAAAACTCCTTGCTTTAAGCTTTCACTCCTAGCTCCTTAACTTCTTAACTCGTTAATTCATCATCTGCTTAAAGCTTTAACTTCATAGCTTTAGAAACTCCTGACTCCTAGTCACTATATCCTAACTTCTAAATAATAGCTCCTAGCTCCTAAATTCTTACCTCCGTAACTCTTAAACTCCATAACCCCGTAACTTCTTAACACCATACCTTCATACCTCTAAAAAATTTATAACTCCTAGCTTCTGACTTATACTCCGTAACTGATTTAACTTATTAACTGTTTAACCCCATAGCTCCATGACTCTACAACTCAATAACTTTATAATTCTTTGACTACTTAAATCCATATCACTATAACTCCTGACTCCATAAATGCTTAAAGTTTTTAACTCGGCAACATCTAACTAAATTACATCTTACCGCATAACTCGATGACCATAACTCAGTAACTTTATAACCTTATAACTCCTCCACTTCTAAGCTCCTTAACTTCATAGATTAAAAACTACATAATCCTATCATTTATAACTCTATAACTCCTGACTCCTAACTACTATCTTTTAACTTTTAAGTAATAGATCATAGCTCCTAACTTCTTAACACCGTAACTCCTTAATTCCTCAGTTTCTTAACATCATAAATTCATAACTCTATAAATTTAAAACTCCTAGCTTCTGACTCATACTTCTAACTCTGTAATTGTTTGAACTTCTTAACTCCGTAACACAATAACACCATGTATCTATAACTCAATAACGTTTTAACTCCTTGATTACTCAAATCCATACCACTGTAAGTCCATAATTCCATAACTCTATAACTTCATAACTTTATAACTCCATAACACCTGACTCCTAATCTGTAGCTCTTAACTACTAGCTCCTAGCCACTAAATATTTAACTCCCTCACTCCTTTACTCTATACCTCCATAAGTTCATGACTGCCCAACTGTGTAACTCCTTAACTCCTTGACTCCAAATCTTCATAACTCTATAACCTTATTACTTCTAGCTTGTGAATTATACTCCTAACTGCGTAACACCTAACTTCATAACTCTATGACTCTATCACTCACTTACTTTATAACTTTAAAACATCTTAACTTCTTGACTCCATACTTTTATAACTCTACAACTTTATAACTTTGTAACTATATAACTCCATAACACCTGACTCCGTTTCCCTAAGTTCTAACTCCTACCTAGAGATCCTAGCGCATAACTTCTTAACTCTATAGCTCCTAAGCTTATTCACTCCGCACCTCCATAACTCCATAATTTCAAAAATGCTTAACTCGGTAACTCACTAACTCCTCAACTCCTTAACCAATTAACTCCACCCAATTACAACTCTATTGCATATCTGTTTATTGTCATAACACTACTACTCCATAACTTCATAACTCCATAACTCAATAACTCATAATTCTTAGCTTGTAATTCGCATTCCTAACTCGTTACTCCTAACTCATAACACCTTACTCAAAACTGAAAACTCACAAGTAGAGGGGAAGTAGATGTTTTAAAATGTACTAATTTTTCAGAAAATATTTAACATTATAAAATTCCCGAAATTACAGAATTGCCGAAATATATAAATTTCAAATTGGAAATTTCCAAATAATAAAAAATTTACAATAATAATATACATTCATCTCAAAAAATTAAAAAAATTAAATGATTGTTAATAGATTTTATCATTGCATTTAAAAAAATAATATTCGAAAATATTGTTTAAGAATTTTTATTATTCGATCATTTTCAAAGTCGGTATATCATAAAATATTAGAGAATTTCATTATTTGGAAATTTTCTAATTGGGTAATTTTATATTTTGATAATTTTATTATTATTATGAAACTCTACTGTTTTTCAGTTTTCAAGTAAAATTTCCGATGGCTAAAATCGTATAAAAATTTTTTTCAAAAGAAAAAATTGTTAGCGAATAAATATTTTTTTTAATTTGTTAAAAAGCGACGGTAATAGAAAATTTAACTACAAAATTAATTAATAAACTAATTATATTTGCTACGTTTTAAACTTTTTTATAAAGAAGAATTTTTTCTTTTATAAGAAATGACTGATGATATTATTTCAATTTTTAAAATCATCTAAATAATTTTTTTCTAGAGAATTGACTTTTTGAACCACAGCTGCATTAAGCACATTTTCTGTTCATACAATTAAAAAATGTATATTTTTTTCAAAAAATTAAAAAATCGATCAATTCTTGTTAAATAATAGTCTTTGGTACCTGCTTTTATTTTTCTAGAATCAAAACTATTTATTTTAAAGTTATTGGTTTATTGTTTTTAAAGCCTAGAAATATAAGTTTTTTAAGATTCTTCAGAAAATTCGTACATATATTTGAAGATTTGAGACAGTCAAATAAAAATTTTAACGAGAAATTTTATTTCAGCCAAATAGTAGAATTTTCCTTACTAAAAAAGATCAATTTTCTACCAAAACTAAAATCGTTAAATTTTAGTTTAAAATTAAAAATAATTTTTAGTTGCGAAAAAAATTAACTTAATTATAATTTAAAAGGAAAAATTGTTCTTAGTAAAAAAAACGGTTTCTAGTGATCATTTCCTTAGTTTGTTTCTTTACATTTTATAGCTTATAAAAATATAAATTTACAAGCATTTTTAAGAAAATTCCAAAATATTTTTGAAGATTTCAGATATGTGGTAAAAGTAATCTAATAAATTTTAAACAAAGTTTTTCATTTTATAGGATTTTACTAAAAATTCGAGTTAGTTTGAAAGATAGTTGAAACTTGTCGAACTTTGGCCAAGATAAAAGAATATTTTATGAATTTTCCGAAATTTTACAGTTTTAAAATATTCTTAATCTTTTATCGTGACATTTTTTTAGAATTTTCAAACATGTTAAAAATTAAATCAAATTATTTGTGAAATTAGCAAGAAAAAATTTAATTTGAAAAATTCTCTTAAAACCTTCCAGATTATTTTGTTAAAACTTTGAAAATCTTCCAAATGATCCCTGAAAATTAATTTTTCATCATAAAAAATAATACGAAATATTTTCTCAACAAAAATGTTTATTGTCTTGAAAAGTTTAAAAATCCTTAAAAAGTTTTAAAACTTCATTTGTAACTCTTGAAAAATCTATATTATTATGGACACTTTTTTTGAAATTTACAAAAATTCTTAATTTTTTCTTGATAATTTTTTTTTAAATTTTGGAATATCTTATCAAATAGTTCGAACTAGTCTTAAAATTGTTGCAAAATCTTTCTAAATCAAAAAATTTGCATTCACAGCATCCATCACTCGAATCTTTTTTCAATTTTGTAATCTATCAAAATGAAACATTTGAAATTTTCGCAGAAATCTTATGAAATTTTTATTGTTTTTCTTGAAACCTTTTTAAAATCCTTAAAGCCACACATTTTTATTCTTAGATCCTCAAAAATCTACAAATTCTTCAAAAATCGTTTTAATTTTTTTTAAACTTGTAAATATCTCTTAAAATCATTTATGCTATTCCTTAAATATATTTAAAATTCCGGAATTAAAAAACTACCTTAAAATCTTTTAAAATAAGCTCTTAATTTAATTTTTTGAACGAAAGAATAAGTTTTTATTTTTCCAGGAATTTGAAGAATTTTTGATTTATTTTGAAACCCTTCGAAATTCCTTAAAAGATTATAAAATTTTATCTTTAAAATTTTTAGAAATCTAGACTAAAATTGTTTAAATCTTCTTGAATTTAATATTATTTTTGAATGTTTTTAAAACTTCTAAATATCTTTTTAATTTACTCTTTTTTTAATATTTCGTCCTTAGAAGCTACAAATTTTATTTCTTAGATCCTTAAAAATCTACACATTTATTAAAATTCTTTTGAATTTTTTCAAAACTTGTAAATATCTTTTTAAATCATTCAAACTTTTCCTTACATTTTTTCAAAATTTCCGCTGATTAAAAAAAACTAGCCCAGATTTTTTCTAATAATCTCTTAAAATTCATTATGCGAAAGAATTAATTTTATTTTCCCAGCAATTTTAGGAATTTTTTTATTTTTTTGAAACGTTTAGAAATTGCTTAAAGGTTCTACATTTTTAGATGGAAATTTTCAAAAATGTACGCTCTAAACTTTTTAAAATCTTTTTGAATTTAATATTATTTAGAAATGTTTTAAAAACTTGTAAATATCTTTTGAATTTACTGGATCTTCTTCTAAATATATTGCAATCTAAAAAATAAACAGATTTTGCTTTAAAATCTTCTACATTTTTTTCAAAGTTGTGAAAAGCATTTGAAATATTTTAAAATGTTTTCTTTAAGATAATTTTTCAAAATAAAACATTTCGAATTTTCTCAGGAATTTTAAGAAAATTTCTCTTTTCCTTGAAAGCTTTAAAAATTCCATGAAATATAAAAAGTAAAGTCCCACAGAAATTTATTTTAAAAGATTATATCGATTTTAGAGTTTTTTCGGAAAATTATTTTCAAAATGTAGGACGAATTTTTAAAGTTTTTATTTTTCAAAAGTATATTTTGTTAAGAAAAAGAATTTTATGGGACACTTTAACACGTATATAAATGATAAATTGAAAAAAAATCTTACAAGTCATCATTCCATAAAAGATAATGAATTGTACAAAAGATGAAGCAAATGCGGTAAAAATGACTCCAGAGGTGAAAACTAAAGTTCCCAAAATAGCTGTTTTTCTGAATCCAAAAATAGTTATCAGGGGTCCATTAAAAATGCCCAATATCATTCCAAAAAATGAATTGCAGTTTACTATTGTTGTAGTTTGAGTTGCCGAAAACTGCAGATCTTGAAACCTGTCTTTAAAAATTAAACCAAATCCTTGCAGAATTGGAATTGATACCATCTGAAAAAAATTTTTTAGTAACAAATGTATTTTGTAATTATATTCTGAAATTAATTTTATTTTGAAATAATAAATTTTTCAAAGTGCTCACGTTGTTCATAGCCGTTGCCAGGACAATAATCCAACCCCACCCCCCATCGGGAGCAATCGAGTCCACATTTGCCATGATTCCTATTTTTTTTTTTTTATAAAAAATACTAAATTCTGACAAAAATAAATATTAAGTTTTTCAGTCCTCTTGGACTCATACAAATATTTTTTGTTCTCATTGAGTATTTTTCAGTTCGGAGTACCTAAAAATATTTAAAAAGTTTTTATTTGTACTTGAAAAAATAAAAAATTTATATCTAGTAAAAATCTTATTTGAAACAGTGATTGCCCTTTCATTGGATGAAGTTGTTTTATATTTTTAATTTGGCGTAATTGTTTACAAAAATTTTAGGTTATGCCAGCATTTTATACTTAAAATGGATATTTAAAAAAAATTATTATTATGTTTAAGAATAAACATTTGTCAACTTTTTACGTTTTTGATAATAATAATTAATAATTAATAATTAATAATAAATTAATAAGTCAATAATTATTATTTTATTGATAAATTATACTCATATTAATATTTTTTTACATTTTTAAGTTATTGTTTTTGCTCAAACATTGATATTTTCATTATAAAAATTCATAAGATTTTTCAGTTTATCAGCATTTTCCAGATTATCACTCAGTCATTAAACACACGATTTTTGGTTATCTTGAAGTTTTATGAGAGAAACCAAAACTTTTTTTTTCTAATTTTAGATTTGAAAGAAGATTAAATATTTTTAACAATTTAAGGTTATCCTTGAGTTCTTTTCACCGGAAATCGATATAGACTTTGAAGAGCATTCACAATTTTTGAACAATTGTAGGTACAATAATAAAATTTACAAAATTAGTGTTTTTTTTCACGGAATTTGAATTTTTTTACAAAAATGATTATATTCCAAAGTCGAAAATTTTTATTTTTATTTTAGACACATTATACTTAAATTCACAGGAAGTGGATTATTTTAAATAAAATAAAATATTATGTTTAAAATATGATTTACAATTTGATAGTATTTTTTCTTATGTTACATTAATAATATTTTAACTCTTTTAGGTTACGTGGGATTTTTACGTCAAAAAATAGAATTTTAGGTATAAAAAAATGTACAGTTAAAACAAAATTTAGAATCTTTTTTGCATTTCGGATCATGATAGTCTTTGTCGTAGGAAATTTGATTTTTATTTATTTTTTTAAATTCAATTTAATATTAAGTTTAAAATTGAACTTATGCTATATTATATTTTTTCACCAAAAATTAGTATTTTTCATCTAAAAAATCATAATACTTTCCCCTTTATCAGTATTTTTATATTATCTTTGCGATTAATTTTACAGAAAATTAAATAGT
>NC_046661.1:79642423-79651416 GCF_010883055.1 Belonocnema kinseyi | reverse complement strand
GAATATTTACAATATTTCATAACCTTTAGGTTATGTTGGTGCACTTCACCTTAAATCGGTATTTTTAAATAAAATTGATTAAATCGAAGTCTAATAATGTTTCTTTAGAATAAAAAAATCACAAATTTAGGTTTTTTCGCCGGATATGGAAATGAAAAAAAAATCATAATTATAACAAAATTTAGAATCTTTTAGTAATTTTATATTATTTTTGTGTTTTTCGTAGGAAGTAGGTATTTTTACTTAACAAAAAATATAATCCAAATTCATCTGAAATTTCTATTTTTAGTAAATAATTATTTAATTTTGAGAAGGTTAAATCGTGTTTAACCATTCGATGTTATGCGAACAATTTTCACCGGAAATCGGGTTTTCAAATGAAAAAAAAAACATGAGGTTTAAAAAAAGATTTATAATTTGATACCATTTTAGCTTATGCTATGTTGAAGGTTTTCATCAGAAATTGGTATTTTTTATTTGAAAAATAATACGACTTTTTAGTTTATCAGTATTTTTATATATCTTTAAGCGTAGTTCTAGAGAAGATTAAATATTGTTTAAAAATGTCAGGTTATGCACTAAACCCAACCATTTTTATTTAAAGTTATAAAATTTACAGGGTTAGAGTTATTTTCGTTGAAAATTGAATTTTCTCTCCATAATTCTGAGATTTTAAAGAAATTTAATCATTCTAAACTATTTCGGGTTATGTTGGACTTTTACGTCGTATATTGGTGCTTCCTGTATTTAAAAAAAATCTTACTTTGAAGAAATTTTTAAACAATCGAAGGTTATGTTAACACTTCTCTCCAAAGATCGGTTAGATAAGAAATTTTAAATTGGCTTTGAAGAGATTTACAATTTGATACCATTTTTATTTAAATTATTTTAGTGTTGGTCGTCGAAAATGTATCTTTCGGAATCGTTTCAGAGAATATTAAATATTTTAAAACAATTTTCGGTTATGTTAATAATTTTTTAATTAAAATTCGGTTTATATGTTTGACAGAAGTTTAAACAAATTTTGAATCATTTTAGGTTATGATTTGACTTTTTTATTGCAAATCGGTTATTTTTAATAATAATAGATTCAAAAAACTATTTTTCGCCAAAAATAAAAATTACAAAAAGTATTAGATTTAATAAAAAAATTGATAATTTTTAACTATTAAATATTAGGTTTAGAATAAGGACAATTTAATGCAATTCTTTCTAATGTTAAGTTAATATTTTTTGAACTTTTTTAGGTTACGTTGGAGCCTTAGGTCGAAAATTGTTATTTAAGGTATATTCAAAAATTAACAATTATAATTGAAACAAAATTTAGAATTATTTTAGCATTTTGGATCATGATAGCAATTGTCGTAGAAAATTTGTATTTCTTTTCAAATTCACAAGAATTCTTCTTTTAGAGAAGAATCTATAGATTTTAAGGAGATTACAATTTTTTAACAATCTAGGGTTATGCAAACAATTTTCAACGGAAATAATTTATAATAAAATAAAAAGATTAGATAAAAAATATTTATTCATATAAAATATTTAATTATATTTATATATATTTATCAAAATTGGGATTTTTTCTTTAAAAAATTATAAGATTTTTCCGTTTAGTACTTTATATTATCTTCAAGAGTAATTGTAGAGAATATCAAATGCTGTTTAACAATTTTAGGTAATGTTCGAGTTTATTTTACCGGTATTAAAAAAGTAAATCATAATTATAATCAAACTTAGAATGTTTTAACAATTTTTTATTATTTTAGTGTTTTTCGTAGAAAGTAATTATATTCAAAATTTTAAAACAATTTTAGGTTATGTTTGAGCAATTAGCACCAGAAATTGATTATTTTAAAACAAAATAATTTTTCGTTAGTATTGTTTTGCTCTGAAATTGAACAATAAAAGGGTATATTATTGTTTTTGCATCGGAAATCGCTTATTTTGATTTAAATGAAATTACTTTCAATCGAACTTACAATTTTGAACAATTCAAGGTTATGCTACTTATTTCGGAATTTCGTATTTTTTACCAAAAAATGTATCGATTTAATTATCGATATTTTGTACCACAATATTATTGATTAATTATGAAGATATATAAATTTCCTTCGATTATCACAATTATTGTCTTTGTTTATCTTTTATTTTATTTTAGATAATAGATATAAATAATAAAATTTTGTGTAAATATTAATTTTAAAATTACCAGAGAAAAATCATTAATTATAGCACTAGTAGCTTTTTTTATAACGGGAAATAATTTTTCCCTATATTACATGCAAGTTTTCAAATTTTCGCACAATTTTAGGTTATGTTTGAACATTTTGTATCAGAAATTGATTATTTTTAACAAAAATAATTTTTTTGTAGTATTTTTTCCTCTGAAATCGAACAATAATAGGGTATGTTAGCATGATTTCACTGGAATTGGTTATTTTGAATAAAATGACATTTCTTTCAATCAAACTTTCAATTTTAAACAATTTTAGGTTATGTTACTTTTTTTGGTAATTCAAAAACAGCTTTCAATAACGGTAAATAATTTTTGTCCTATATTACATGAAAGTTTTAAAATTTCCAAACAATTTTAGGTTATGTTTGAACATTTTTCACCAGATATATTTCTATTTCATAATTGAATAATAATTAATTAATTTTAAACTGTTTTAAGGTAAAATTTAATTAAAAAATCAAAAACAAGTTTTAATATCGGCAAATAATTTCGTCCTGTATTGCTTGCTTTGAATCATTGGGATATAAATAAGTCTAAAATGTTAATATGGTGCTTCGAGGCCAAAGAATAAACAAAGAAATGCAGCACACCGTAAATTATTCCAATGCGTTTAAGAACGTTTATCACTTTATCACTTTTATGATAAGAGTAACACACTGCGCACTTTTTCACTTCATCATGGTGATTTTTGTAAAACTTACGAAGCAATGAATGACCTTTCTTCACATAATTGGAAAATGTCGACAGGCATCGATGATGCGCTTCTGCTTACTGGCACGTGAAAGTTGATAAGGTAATCTTATCTGTTGGTATCATCTATATTTATCTATGCACGACTGGTACCAGAAGTCATTGCATTCTAATATAATCTCTAGGTAAAAAAATTCTATTTCATTTTTCAAATAAATCCCCAGCAGCCATACACAAATTTAAAAAAAAAAAAGAAAATTTGAATAATTAATGTTCATGAATTATTTTTCCATTTTTTCTACATTTCCTGTTTGAGAGAAAATCAAGGTGGCTCTTTTAATCAAAGAAAAAAATTCCCGGTTTTTTTCCTGGTTCACAAGCTTTTTTCACGGTTATGGAATTCAAGGAATTTTTGGAATTTGCGGAATTCATATAACGACCGGAATTCATGGAATTCGCAAAATTCGAGGAATTCTCGAAATTCGAGAAATCAGCGAGATACACGGAATACAAGGAATTTAGGAGATTTGAAGAATTACCGGAATTTATGGAATTTACGGCATAAGATTTTACGGAATTCATAGAGTTCACGAAGCTTACAGAAGCCATGAAATTCAAAGAATTCAAGGAATTCGCGTAATTGTTTGAATTTAAGGAATTCAAAGAGTTTAAGGAATTCAAGGAATTCATGTAATTTGCGGAATTCAAGCAATTTGCGAAATTCTCGGAATTAATGGAATTCACTGAAATAAAGAAATTTTTTAAATAACGGAATTCACGGAATTCATAGAATTCAGAAATTTACGCAATTTTCAGGATTCACGTAATTCATTGTATTCACAGAATTCACGGAATTCGGCAATTCAACGAATTCACGGAATTAAAAAAATTGACCGCAATCACAGGATTAAAAAAATTCACTTAAATCACGAAATTAAACAAATTCACCAAAATCAAGGAATTCCCGGAATTTAAGGAATTAATGAAATTGACGGTATTGTGTAAATTCACGGAAAACGATGGAATTCACGGGATTCATGGAATTCATTAAATTAATAAAATACGTGGAATTCGTGTAATTCGTGGAATTTATTGATTTAATTAAATTTATTAAATTCATGGAATTGGCGGAATTCAAGCGGGTCATGGAATTTGCGAAATTCAAGGAAATCATCTAATTCAATGAGTTAATGGAATTACGGAATTCACGGAATATTTCAAATTCATGGAATTCCACGAATTCCTTGAATTGCACAAATGCCGGGAATTCATTGAATTCCGTAAATTCTTCGAATTCCGTAAATCCCTTGAATTCCGTAAATTCCTTGAATTTCGTAAATCCTATGAATTCTGCTAATTCCATGAATTTTGTAAAATCCTTCATTTTTAATAATTCTGCGAATTCCCTTCAATCCTCGAATTCAGTGAATTCCTTGTATTCCATAAAATCCGTGATTACCGTCAATTCCGCGAATTTCTTGAATTCCATGAATTTAATCTTTTCTGTATTGTTTTTAGTCGAAATTTGGTATTTTTAATTTAAAAAACATAAGACTTTTCATTTTTTCAATTCTTTTCTTTCAAAACTTTTCAATTCTTCATTTTTGGTTATGTTGGTATTTTATACAGTAAATCTGTACTTTTAATAAAAAAAAGCACTAGATTTCAAAGAAGATTAAATATTGTTTAATAATTTTAGGTTATGTTCGAGTTTTTGTATCGTACTTCTGTATAGATTTCAAAGAAAATTTAACACATTTGAACAATTTTAGGTTAGGTTTTAACTGATTTCATTGCAAATCAGACATTTTAAACAAAAATTGTTATTTTTGGAAGAAAATTGAAAATTCAAAATGATGTTTTGTTTTGTGAGTATTTTTGTCGGAAATTATCTGTATTTTAAATATAATAGATCTCACAGAATTTTTACAATTTTTCTAGAACCTTTTAGGTTACGTTGACATATTAAAAGAAACATTAGGTTTAAAAGAATATTTACAATATCTTCGTTTCCCAATATTTTCAGATTATCTCTCAGAATAATTGTAGAGAAGATTAAATAGGGTTTAACAATTTTAGGTTATGATCGAATATTTTTCCGGACTTCAGTATAGATTTTAAGGAACAATCAACATTTTTTAGCAATTTTGGGTTATTTTTTAACATTTTTAACCGCCAATCGGTTATTTTAAATACAAATAAATTAAACTCAAAAAAATATTTACAATTTGAAACAATTTTTTGTTATGTCATTCTAGTGGTTTTCATCCAAATTTGGTATTTTTAATGTAAAAAGACGTATGACTTAAATTTATTAACATTTTTCAGATTATCATTCAGTCATGAAATTCTTAAATTTTGATTATGTTGGCATTTTATACAAGAAATCTATAATTTTAATAAAAAATCACTTAAGTTTAAAGAAGATTAAATATGGTTTAACAATTTTAGGTTATGTTCCAGTTTTTTTCTGATCTTAAGTATAGATTTGAAAGAATATTCAAGATTTTTAACAATTTTAGGTTATGATATTTTTAGATTTGGAAGAAAATAGAAAACTCAAAACGATACTTTGATATATTAGTATTTTTGTCGGAAACGATCAATATTTTCAATTAAAAATTAATAGATCTCAAAGAATAACAACAATCTTTCAAAAACCTTTGGTTATTTTAGTGTATTAAAAACAAATTAGGTTTAAAAAAATATTTAGCATTTTTCTGTTTACAAATATTTTTAGATTATCTTTCAGAATAATTTTAGAGAAGATTAAATCGTGTGTAACAATTTTAGGTTCTGTTCAAATTTTTTTTGCCAAAATCTTCAGATTACTATTCAGTCATTAAATTCTTCATTTGTATTCGGAACTATATTTCGTTATGTTAGTATTTTTTCATCGGAAATTATTTGTATTTTTAATTATAAATTAATCAATCTCAAAGAATATCTACAATTTTTCGAGAACCTTAGTTTATGTTGGTGTACTTTACCTTAAATTGGCATTTCCTAACAAATATTGTGAAAGTTAGGTTTAAATTTGTTTTTTAATAACAAAATGTACAAACTGATTGTTTTTCACCGGAAATTGTTGTTTTTTTATTTTTAGATTTCAAAGAATATTAATAATTATATGTTTTTACGAATTGCCTGTCCCGCAGTCAAAATTATAATTTTTCACGAAATTCCCTTTTAAATATTCAAAATTAATAATCTTTACAGGAATTCCTTGTCCAAATTGTCGAGATTTTTATTTCTCAATTGAAATTCCTTGTCCCAATATAAAAATTATGACTTTTTCAAAAACATTTTCTGTCCCAGATTCGACATTCTAATTCTTTCAGAAAATTGCCTGTCCCGAAGTCGAAATTATATTCCGTTACGAAATTTTTCGTTCAAAAATTGAAATTATAAATATTCAAGAAATTCCTTGTTCCATTGGTCAAAATTATATTTCTTTACTGAAATTCCATGTCCAAAAATCAAAATTAGAATTTTTCAAAACATTTCTGTCCCAGAGTCAACATTTGAATTCCTTCTCCAAGTTTTCAAAATTATATTTCTTACTGAAATTCTCTGTCACGAAATCAAAATTATAATTCTTTACGATATTAATGGTTCAAAAGTCAAAATTATAATTCTGTGCAAACATTTAATTTCTTTACAAAATTTTTTATTTCAAATTTAAACCTATAAATCTTGATAGGAATTCCTAGTTCAATTTGTCAAAAATATATTTCTTTACTGTAATTTCCAATCAAAATCATAATTTCTTCAAAGAATTCCCTGTCCCGGAACCAACAATCTAATTCTTTTAGAAAATTTCCCATCCCGAAGACCAAATTATAATTATTTTTGAAATTTCCTGTCCAAAAGTAAAAAATAATGCTTACAAAATTCTCTGTTCAAAATTCAAAATTAATCATTTTTTACAGGAACTCCTTGTCCCAATTATCAATAATTATAATACTAAACTGTAATTCCCTGTCAAAAAATGAAAATTATAATTCTTTCACAAAATTCTACCCTGTCCCAGAGTCAACATTCTAATTTTTTTCGAAAATTGTCTGTCCCGAATTCTTACGAATTTTCCTGTTTAAAATTCAAAATTAATCATCTTTAGAGAAATTCATTGTCCCAATTGTCAAAAATATTTTAACTAAAATACCTAGTACGAAAATCATAATTATGATTTTTTCATAACATTCCCTGTCCCAGGGTCAAAAATTTAAATTGACAAAAAAATACTTTATCCCGATTGTAAAAATTTTATTTTTTTTATGGATATATCCTGATTCAAAGTTCAAATTATAATTCCTTAAAGACTTTAGATTTCCCAGGGTCAAAATTCGAAATCTTTAAAAAATGTCCTACCCCGAAGTCAAAATTACATTTTTATGCAAAATGTTTGGTTCAAAAAATAAAATTATAAATCTTTACAGGAATTTTTTGTACTATTGGTCAAAATTATATTTGTCTACTGAGATTCACTGTCCCAAAATCAAAATTATAATTTTTTCAAAAACTTTTCTGTCTAAAAGTAAACATTCTAATACCTTTAGATAATTGTCTCGATATCCATGTTATAATTAATTACGAAATTTTTTATTTGAAAGTCAACAATAATCATATTACAGGAATTCCTTGTCCCAATTGTCAAAAACTTCCAATCTGCAATTCTTTGTTTAAGGATCAAGTTTTTAATGGTCTTAAAACATTTTCGGCCCTAGAGACAACATTCTAATTCTTTTAGAAAATTGCCCATCCTGAATTCAAAATTAAAATTATTTCCAAAATTATCTGTTCAAAATTTGAGATGAATCATCTTTACAGAAATTCCTTGTCTCAATTTAAAAAAAATTCTTAACTGAAATTTCTTGTCCTAAAATCAAAATTATAACTTTTTCAAAAAATTCCCTGTCCCAAAATCAACATTCTAATTCTTCTAATTCTTCTTAACTGCAGTTCTCTGTCCTAATGTCAAAATGATAATTCTTTTACAATATTCCTCCCTGTCCCAGAGTCAAAATTCTAATTCTTTCAGAAAATTTCTTGTCTCGGAATCAAAATTATATTTACTTACGAAATTTCCTGTTGAAAACTCAAAATTAATCATCTTTAGAGGAATTCCTGGTCCCAATTGTCAAAAATGTTTGAACTAAAATTCCTTGTCCCAAATAAGAATTAGAATGTATTCAAAACATTCCCTGTCCCAGAGTCGAAATTCTCGTTCTTTTAGAAAACTGTCCGGCCCGAAGTCCAAATTACAAATCTTTACAAAAACTCCTTGTCCCAATTGTCGAATTTATATATTTTATGGAAATATTCTGTTTCAAACTCTAATTATAATTACTTTAAGGACTTAGGTGTGGGATCGCGAACCGATAGCACGCGCGCAAGATCGGGCGACAAGAAAATTGAGTTTCGTCGGTGTTTTCAAAACGTACGGTCTAGAGTTCAGTGGCATTGTACGTGATTATATATGTGAAAGTGTCATCAGCAAGTAAGCTGAGTTATGCAATTTCATTTTGGAAAGAAACATAAAGTGATGGGGGACAATGAGGTTAGGGGAATTGGAGAGGAAGATGGCGGCCAGGACGAATTGTCACCGGAAGTAGAGGAACCTGCAGCGCCACGTGCTGATTGGGGAAGGAGTACAGAGAAAGGAAGCTGCTGCCACGGAAGAGGCTCAAAGGAGGAGAGGTCCTGGCCGTCCTAGTAAGGCAGATACTATATACTGGCCAGAGAAAACGCCAAGAGTGCCAAAATATTAGACGGATTCCTGGTTCGCAAGGTAGACGAGTATTTGAATAGTAACAAACAGACAATATTCAAGGCTTCACACCGATTACAAAGATCTCCAGTCAGGGGAAAGAAAGCAAAGAGAGTATCAGAAGAAGTAGCCGAATCGGTCAAAGAAGGGACATTGATGGGGGAACGACAAGCAGAAGATCTGAATAAGGTTTACTTGAAGTACGAGGGTAGTTCAATAAGTCCTTAGAATGACCAACATATGGCGCGCGAATCGCTCCAAATCATCTGTTTTCAGTCAGCACCACTCCCGACTAGA
>NC_046661.1:79626264-79642323 GCF_010883055.1 Belonocnema kinseyi | reverse complement strand
CTTCCGAAAACGCACTTTTCTGAAGGATTAAAAAAACTTGAAAAGCGATTGACCAAGTGTATAGAGCTCCAAGGAGATTATGTTGAAAAATTAAAAAAAAATGTACCCAAAAAAATTGTTTTTATACTTCATTCTAAGGACTTATTGAACTACCCTCGTAACAAATGGAAACGAAGTCAACGGGAACGAAGAGGCCGAAATCGAGGAAGAGGTAACAGACGATGTTGGGAACACGAAACTGTGGAGCGAGTTGATAACGGGAATTCTGAATGAATGGTGGGATTCAAGAGTGCAAAATGAAATTAATAAATTTAAAATACAGATTCAAGAATTGAAAAGAGAAATAGAGGGAGGATTAGGAAAAGAAGGCACTACTTCGGCTCTGAGAAAAGCGAAAGAACGCGAGAGGAAACAAGTTGAAGAGCTGTCAGCTGTGAAAAAAGAATTAACGAGAATAAGATAACTGTTTGGGCTGATAACAAAGGATAAGAATAAAGTAAGAAGCAGAGAGAACTCAAGGAAAAGTAGGGATGGGGATGAACCACAGAGGGTCGATCATGACAGATCTGAATCTCGGGAGGAAAAAGAAGAAACCCCGAAGGTTAATAGGAACGAACAAAATTTACCAGAAAAACTTAGAACGGATGAGCTGGAGTATGAACTTGGGGAAGAAGAAAAAGAAGAAACAACATCATAGTACGAGTATTTAGATCTAGAGGAAGAGATTTAGGAGAGGAAATAAAAACAACTTTGCTGGGCTTGGCGGGAGTTAATATTCAGAACAAAAGTCTAAGACCAATAGCTGGTGGAGTCTTGATCAAACTGGATTCATGGGGTACAAAAAGGCGATTACTGCCCAATAAGCATAAACTTTGTGGGACAAAATCTTTGTGGACGACGGTATAGCGTGCAGAGAGCAGTAGATCCAGGAATCCAGGAATGTAAAAATGGTGGAGTGGGAGTTTGGAATTGTGATTAGTGCAGATGGACTAGGAAACTGGGGAAATAAAGTGAATATTCTATCTATTTATAATAATGCAGGGCTTTCAAGAGTGATTGTAAAACTAAGATAAGTTGTAGAAAATATGCAGGAGAATGGACAGAGAGTAATTATTTTAGGGGACTGGAATGCGAGGATAAGAGAGGAGATATGTGGTGGCAAAATGAACACAGATTTAGCTACGAACTATCATAGAAGCAGGGAATCCGAAGACAAAACTGTAAACGCAGAAGGAACCAAATTGTTAAAATTTTTTGAGGAAATGGGACTAATGATTATGAATGCGAGGATTGGTAATGATTGCAAAGGGAAGTGGATGCATCTCGGAGAGGATGGGGGTTCGGTTATCGACAGAGAAGAGGAGGCCAATAAGAACCTAGAGAGAGGAGTTGAGGTGATTTTAGCGCAGAAAATACAGGGAGATTGGGGGAAAATAAAAAGGACATCATATTGCAGCGAATATAAAAGTTGGAAATCCCAATTGGGTAGGGAGGAATACTGGGAGGACGAAAAAATAAGTGAGAGAGATAAAGAACAATGGGCACGGTAAAGATGCGGGAATGTGGGGAAAGCAGGAAAGTGGAAAACCGAACCTCGCCCTCTGCGAGTATGCTAGGGGCTTTGAAAAAGAAGTTTGAAAAAGAAGCCACAAAAAAAATTAAATTATTTTGTAAGATTCCCTGTCGCGATCTCAAAATGATAATTCCTCGTTAAAATGCCGTGTTCTAATTGCCAAAATTATATTTTTTTACTGCAATTCAAAATCCCAACTCAGAATTAAAAATATTTCAGAAAATTACCTTTCCCAAGATCCAAATTATAGTTATTTAATAACGAATTGTTTTTATTCTCATTTTGGAAGAATTGAAAAAGTATAAAATGAATTTTTGTTTTTGAGACATAATTTATTGAATATCGAGAAACCTCCTTTACACAATAATTTTAAAAACGTGTTAAAAATCAGCCTATCTTTATATAATATATTGATGTATAAAATGTACATTTTTACATACATACAATGTCATTATGCATTCAGAAAAAAAATTTCTTGAACCAACAAATTGTTTTCTTGGATATAGGAAAATTTGCTTGATTCCAAAAATTTTTGGATGATTCAACAAAATATTTCACTATCCTTACCATTTTTTTGTCAACTTTTGTGCTTATTATACAAGGAAAACCTTATGGTTTAAGCAAAAAAAAAAAAACTAAAAAAAAAACGAAAATAAAATGTATTTGAAAATCTTCTTTCTTTTATAAGAGCCAGCTGTATTTTCAAACGTCTTTCAATATCATTCCTATCACTGGTTCAGCTATACATTTTTTCCATTCCGTTTTACAATCTTCTTCTTCTCAAAACTTTTTATTGATTATGCAAATAATGGAAAAATGAGAATATTTTTAAGTATTATGCACCAGAAGTTAAGTATCACTTTAAGTATTTCGTTAAAAGCTCAACAATAGTTGGCTTAGTATAAACCCTTAAATAACTGATTTACTTTAACTTTTGTAAGTACAATAACTAATACCATTAATTTTCTAGTGCGAATGTCAATTTGTACTTTCAATTTCTGAATCTTCTAAGTTTGATTTTGACTATTAACTTCTTTAAACTTGATAAATTTTAATTTTGACGATATAAAACACTTTTTATCAGTTTCTACTTTTGAGGATTTTCACTGTTAATATTTTTTCTTTTCCGTTGATTTGAGCACCATGACTCAATGGTCCAGGAAATGACCGTCATGTATGTGAAAATGTTTAAACAATGAAGAGTGACTGCATAATCTCCCAAGGAATCTCTCAGCCATCCAACAATTGGCCCCACACAAACAAAAACTAGACCACTTGTAACCAATTGAAGACCAGAAGCTGCTGCTAATCTGGATAATGGTACATGTGTTGGAATCACCAGTGCCATAAAAATTGTCCTCATAGCTTTTCCAGTTCCCATCAAAACTGCTACTGCTATTGAGATTTGAAAACTGTGGACGTGGGCTAAGACTGTAGATGATAAATTGAAAATTTTTATTATGAAGGATGGTATAGAAGGTTTGATACTATCTGTGGTAACGGATAGTATCAGACCATTGTCGAATGACCTATTAAAAATTAGACTTGCGTTTAAAAGATGATAGCGCTCTCCAGAAAATAGATAAGAATATTTATAAAAAACAGTTGGAAAGCTAATTACATTCTGCCTTAAATGAAGCTTTGTTAAAATAATTAAGCGTTGTGGATGTTAAATAATCACGTGAGAAACACAATAAAAATCGCGATTTTTAAAGATTGTCAGAAGCTAGAAAAATTAATTTCTTTATTTCTTGATTTGATATTTATAAGTTATCTTTATGATTTAACCTTTATTTGAGTCATTAAGTATTGAAAAATCTTCACGGATATATAAAATCACTTTTATGTGTTATTATATGTCCGATACTATCTGTTGCAATGAAAAGTATCAGACCATTGTCGGATGACCTATTAAAAATTAGCCTTGACTTTGAAAGGTTATAGCGCCTTCCAAAAAATATATACAAATATTTATAAAATATAGTTGGAAAGCTCATTAAATTCTGCATTAAATAAACCACGATTGACGTAATTTGGCATTATGGGTGTTGAACAATAACGTAAGGGAGACCAAAATAAAATGTAGATTTTTAAGAAATTTTAGAGGCTCAATTTCAATTCATGACAGGGACAAGGAAAATGAATTTATGAATTTATTAATTTAATATTTTATAAAAGTTATCTTTACGAATCATACTTTACTTAAGTTATTAAATAATAAAAGATCTTTACGATTTTATAAAATAATGTTTATGTCTGATTATCAATCCGATACTATCTGCTGCAATGCATTGTATCGAATCATTGTCGGATGACCTATTAAAAATTAGACTGGACTTTGAAAGATTATGGCGCTCTCTAGAAAATAGACACAAATATTTATAAAAAACAGTTGGAAAGCTTATTAAATTCTGATTAAAATGCATCTATGTCAAAGTAATTTGGCATTGTGGGTATTGGATAATTACGTGAGAAAGATCAAAATTAATTTTCAAGATTGGAAGGACCTAAGAAAATGAATGTCTGAATTTAATAATTTAATTTTTTGCAAAAGTTATCTTTAAGATTTATCCTTTATTTAACTGACTAAATATTGAAAAATCTGCTTGCACTTATAAAATAATTTGTATATGTAATTATCTACCTGATAAAATCTGTTGCAATGTATAGCATCAAACCATACACGGATGACATATCAAAAATTAGCCCTTAACTTTGAAATAGTATCGCGCTTTCCAGAATGTAGATACAAATATTTATAATAAACAGTTGGAGAGCTTATTAAATTCTGCGTGAAATGCACTTCAGTTTACTTAATTTGGCATTGTGGGTGTTAAATAATCATGTGGGGCACACCAAATAAAATGTAGACTTTCAAGAAATTTTGGTAGCTCAACTTCAATTATTGACAGGGGCTGGGAAAACTAATTTATTAATTTATTAATTTGATATTTTAGGAAAGTTATCTTCACAAATTATTTTTTCATTTCATTCATTGAAAAATCTTTGCGGGTTCATGAAATAACAACTTTTATAAGCGATCAACTATCCGATACTATCTGTCGCGATAAATAGTATCGGACCATTGTCGAATGATCTAATGAAAATTAGCCTTGACATTGATAGATTATAGCGCTCTCCATGAAATAGGTACAAATATTTATTAAGAACATTTGGAAAGCTCAATAAATTCTGCGTTAAATCAACCTTAGTTAAAGTACTATGGCATTTTAGGCATTGTATAATAACGTGAGAAATCAAAAAATTTCCATTTTCTAGGATTAGGAAGAACTAGGAAAATGAATTTCTTAATTCCTTAATTTGATATTTTACAAAAGTTATCTTCAGGATTTATTCTTTATTTGAGTTATTAAATATTGAAAAATCTTCACGGATTTATAAAATGATTTTTAGGTATGATTATATATCCGATACGATCTGTTGCAATGGATAGTAGAAGACTATTGTCGGATGACCTATTACAAATTGGCCTTGACTTTAAAATAGTATAGCGTTCTCCAGAAAATAGATACACATATTTAAAAAAAACATTTCGAAAGTTAATTAAATTCTGCGTTAAATGAACCTCAGTCGAAGTAATTTGGCATAATAGGTATTAAAAATAGCTTCAATTCTTCGCAGGAGCTGAGAAAATGAATTTCTTAATTTCCTGATTTAAATTTACAAAAGTTATCTTTATGATTTATCCTTTATTTGAGTCATCAGATATTAAAAAATCTTCACGAATTTATGAAATAATTTTCATGCGTGATTGTCTTACAATACTATCTGTTGCAATTGATAGTATCAGACCATTGTCGGATGACTTATTAAAAATTAGCATTGACTTTAAAAGATAATAGCGCCCTCCAGAAAATAGAGCCAAATATGTATAAAAAACAGTTGAAAAACTCATTAAATTCTGCATTAAATCAAGGCTAGTTCAAGTAATTGGGCCTAATAGTATTCCAAAAATCTTTTGATTATTTTTGTGATTTTTTAAAAAAAAATGTCAATTTTTTAAAGAAATTTCTAAAAGATAGAATAAAGTGATTTTCATTCCATGGAAAACCCAAAACATTTCAAAAATATCTGATAATGAATCGAAATTTTTGATTATTTTTGTATTTTTTGGGCTGCCGTGACTGATATTATCTTTACTAGAAAGAAAAAATATTATTTTAAATATATCAAACACATTAAAATTTTAATGTGAATTATAGCTGTTTTTAATTTTTACTGTTTTAAAATTAATTGCACTTCAAAAATTAGTTTTTCATTAAATTTTTTTTAATGAAACAGTTAAATTTTCATTTAAAAAAATGAATTTGCAACTGAAAAAATTAATTTGTTACAAAAAATGAATTAGTTTAATTTTCTGTTAAAAAAAATTATTTTGAACCCAAAAAAAAAGGATATTTGAACAAAATTTTTGAATTTTCAACAAAAGCTAATCAATTTTAAATTTAAATTAAACAAGTTTTTAATAAAATATTTAAGTTTCATCAGAAGAAGTGGACTCGTAACTTTAAAATGTAAAATTAATTTGTACAAAAAATGAAATAGTTCAATTTTCAGTTAAGAAATAAATATGAAAAAAGGAGAATTAAACAAAATATAAAAATTTTCAACAAACAACAAATGAATCTTCAACTGAAATATTAATTTTTAACAACCGAAAAATTGTTTTAACAAATTAGTTAAATTTTTACCCAAAGAAACAAATTTTTAACTAAAATAAATGAATTCAGTTAAAAAAAATTGATTGGCAAGAGAATAAAAACGAATCCTTAACAAATTAGATGAATTTTCAACCGAAAAATTATTTCTCAACCGAAAAGATGAATTTTGAATTGAAATATTAACTTTTAACGACCAACAATTTTTGTAAACCATCAGTTACATTTTTAACAAAGTAGTTTCATTTTTATCTAAAGAAATTAATTTTAAAAGAAACCAATGAATTTGCAAAAAATCATGTTTTGAAAGTCAATTTTTAAACACACATTGAAAGTCTTAAGCGAAAAATAATTTTTAAACCAAAAAGATTAATTGTTAAGATTATGATTAATTTTCCACCGAAAGAGAGGAATTTTTATGCAAAAATGGCCACTTGAACTTTAGGTTAATCAATTTTTAAATTTTTAATTTTTAATTTTAAACCAAAGAGACGAATTTTTAACCAACAACGTAAAATGTAAATCTGAAATGTAAAGGGATTCAAAATATTTTTAAACCTTTAACAATTTCCGAAAATTTGTAAAATATTTTTAAATATTATCCAGCGTCTTTAATTTTTTAATATCTTTCAAACTGAGACACATTTTTTATCATATTGTACAAAATCCTGTATAAAAACTTCTTAGAGATTTTCTACATATATTTCCGATTTATCTGAAATTTTGAGACATTTTTTTCAACTTTCTCGAGACACATAGGAAAATTATATTTGTATGAACTTAAATGAAACAAAGAAACCCAAAAAATAAATATTTATTCGAAATTTGCATTTGTATTGAGCATTATTTTTTCCTTCAATCTATAATTTGACTCAACACTTTTTGTCCTTCTTGACTAAAAAATTCAGTTTTTTATACTTTTTTTTTAATGTTCATTTAAAAGCCTTTTGAAATATTTTTTTTGTAATAAATCCCTTGAAAATTCATTGTTGATTCAAAAATTAATTTATCAAATAAAAATTTAACTATTTGAATAAAAATTAAATATTGTGTTGAACTTTTTTTTTGGATTGAAAATTTAACTGTTTTGTAGAAAATTCCCTTTTTTGTATAAATTTATGTTGTTGACAAATCGTCTTTTTTATTTAATTCAACAGATGAATTACTTTCTTGAAAGTTTTTTTTTTTTGTTGTTGTTGAAGATTAATTAACTTTGCTCAAAATTCATTTTTGGATTAAATATTTAATTTACAATTTAATTCGCAATTTAATTGAAAATTATTTTTTGTAAATAAAAATTAGACTATTCCATTTATTATTAAAAATTGATTGTTTTAGTTTGAAAATTCAACTATTTTTCGGAAAATGTTTATCATTTATATAAGGAAATAAAAGAAAAGAAAGGAATAAATAAAATAAAAATAAAACAAAAGAATAAATTTACCTATTCGTCCAACAGCCAATCCACTGACACCTAGTAAAAAGAATGACCTATTTTCCCATCCAATAAAGGTCGCAATGAAAGGTATAATAATTCTTGTGAACACATCCACACCACCAAGAATAGACATAAATGTCGCAACCTGCAATTTCGTAAAGCCATATTCCCCAAGTATAAATGGAGTCAGAAGAGCAAAATTTAATTCCGTAAAGTTGGCAAATGTGATTCCCAACATGAGATTCACGTAAATTGGGTCTCGCAGAAGATCTAGATCAAAGAATATGACTATAGAATGTCCTATTCGTTTCAGCCAGTACTTCAAATTTTTTGTCTGTAAAATTATTTATTTTATTAATTGAATTTCAACCGTGCCTATATGTTTCTTAAAAATTTGTTTATGTACCTTCCTAGGTTCGTGTACATTGGTAGAAGACTCTTCTGCCACAGCAAGAGAATTATTTAATTCTGGCTCAACATTGTTTATTCTCACATGGTCGCCATCTCCGGTTTCATTTGTTTCATTAAGTGCGTCTAGAGATATTTCCATAGCGTTAGAAGGTTTCTTTTTTTTATTTTCAGTCTCGTTTGTTACTCTGAAATACAATTTATATGAAATACTTTTTAAATATTATATTATTGATATGAATTTCTACACGAGAGGTATCTTCGAACCTCTTGAAACTTCAAAATAAAAACATTAAGGAAAGAGCAATGATTTAAAGTATTTAACAAAATAAATTCTTTAAAATTTTTGCAACCGAAGGATCTTGATACAGCTCTGAACATAGAACAAAAGGTCCGGTTAAGATAAAAATTAATTCAACACATGGACAGTTTTGTTCAAATTAAGGAAAGAGCAATGATTCAAAGTATTTAACAAAATAAATTCTTGGAAGTTTTTGCAACCGAAGGCTCTTTATGCATCTCTGAACATAGAAAAAAGGTGTGGTTATAACAAAAATTAATTGAACCCGTAAAAGCTGTTGCTAAAATTAAGGAAAGAGCAATGATTCAAAGTATTTGACAAAATAAATTTTTTTAAGTTTTTAAGGCCGAAGGCAAGGATACATATCTGAACATAAAACAAAAGGTCTGTTTAAGATAAAACTTATTTTAAACCTTAAAAACGTTTGTCAAAGTTAAGGGACGAGCAATGATTCAAAGTATTTTAGAAAATAAATTCTTCAAAATTTCTATAGCTGAAGACTCTCTTGAAACTTCAAAATAAGAACATTAAGGAAAGAGCAATGATTTAAAGTATTTAACAAAATAAATTCTTCAAAGTTTTTGCAACCGAAGGATCTTGATACAGCTCTGAGCATAGAACAAAAGGTCCGGTTATGATAAAAATTAATTTAACACATGGACAGTTTTGTTCAAATTAAGGAAAGAGCAATGATTCAAAGTATTTAACAAAATAAATTCTTGGAAGTTTTTGCAACCGAAGGCTCTTTACGCATTTCTGAACATAGAACAAAAGGTGCGGTTATGATAAAAATTAATTCAAACCGTAGAAGCTGTTGCTAAAATTAAGGAAAGAGCAATGATTCAAAGTATTTAACAAAATAAATTTCAAAAAATTTTTTAAATCGAAGGCCCTTGATACATATCTGAACATAAAACAAAAGGTCTGATAAGTATAAAACTTAATTGAAACCTTAAAAACTTTTGTCAAAGTTAAGAAACGAGCAATGATTCAAAGTATTTTAGAAAATAAATGGTTCAAAATTTCTATAGCTGAAGACTCTTGATACACCTTGAAATATAGAACAAAGGGTCCAGTTAAGATAAAAATTAATTAAACCCGTGAAAAATGTTTTTAAAATTAAGGTGTTAAGCCACTATAGAGAACGAAAAAATATGAAAATTTCGGGAATTTTTGTTGGTTTAATGAAAAGATCAATTAAAATGTTGTAAAATGGGATTGATAATACTAATAGTAAAGTACAGAGAATATTCTTGTCAAATTCGTTCATGACAAAATGGCGGCTGCGCAACTTTTCTCCGTCGGCTTCTTTTTTTTTAAGGTGTCGTCGACCGGAAACCTAACTCCCGCAATCTTTGGCTTGGATAAAAGGAAACAAAGTTTTTTCGATTCTATAGAACAACAGCAAGAGACCTACGTAGGATTTTTTCCGACACATTGATTTTTCGCGACATTATGCACTTTTTAAAAAATTCTAAAATTTATTGAAAAAATCGTTAAAAATTGTTTATGAAACAAACACTATGCAATATAAAAAAGTTACGTACGTCGTTGAAGAAAGTAATTTGGAATATATATTTAAAATTTCAGATCGATCAGTGAGGATTTTTACGAGTACTCTGAAATCATCGGGGCATACCCGAGGGGCGTTGCATAAAAATTAAAAATTTGGTCACTTTGACATTTTTTCCGCCCTCCATCTTTTGGTATATTATTATTAAGACCCTAAAACGTCTTTTAAGCAAAAAAAACGTTGATTTTTTGAAAATTCTACAGTGGTTTTACACCTTTAGGGAAAAGCAATGATTTAAAGAATTGAACAAAATAAATTCTGTCAAGTTTTTACAACTGAAGGCTCTCGATGCATCTCTGAACATAGAACAGAAGGTCCAGTTAAAATAAAAATTAATTTAACCCATATAAAATGTTGTTAAAATTAAGGAAAGAGCAATGATTTAAAGTATTTGACAAAATAAATTCTTCAAAGTGTTTACAACTGAAGGCTCTTGATACATATCTGAACATAGAACAAAAGGTCTCGTAAAAATAAAAAAAACTTGATTTAACCCGCATAAACTTTTGTTGAAATTAAGGAAAAGGCAATGATTCAAAGTATTTAACAAAATAAAATTCTTTAATGTTTTTACGACCGAAGGCTCTTGATACATCTCGGAACATATATCAAAAGGTCTGATTAAGATAAACATTAATTAAACCCGTCAGTACTTTTGTTCAAATTAAGGAAAGAGCAATGATTCAAAGTATTTTACAAAATAAATGTTTCAACGCCTTTAAAACTGAAGGCTTATAATACATCTTTGAATTTAAAAGAAAAGGTCTGGTTAGAGGGTGGCCGTTTTAATCAAAGAAAAAAATTCTCCCTTATTTCCCGGTTTTTCCCGGTTCGCAAACGTTTTTGACGGTCAATCATATTTTAAAAATCGAAAACTAAATGCAAAAATCGCTCATTCGAAATAATAAAAACTGAACTGCAAATTAAGCACTCCAAGTATAACTCTTAAGTCTTAAACTTTTAAATTGAAAAGTTAAAAATTTGTTTCCTTCAACAATTGTGTATTCAGATACTCATTAATTTACACGTATAAAAAGGAAGCTACTGAAAAATATTAACTGGACAATTTTTAATCAGACGCAGTTAAACTGTAAATTAAAAATTTTGAACTTTTATAAATTGTAGAGTTCAAAGATTCAGAATCCGTTCCCAAAATATAAATCCACGTTATCATTTACAATGCTCTAAATTGAAGAATCAATCAATGAATTTACAAATGTTTAAAATTATACCATTTGAGCATTTTCAAATTCTATTCATAGCTCAGAATTGGTTAAAAACTAAAAAATTCTCTGTTTAAATCAGAAATTTTAACTCTTTTCGAAAAGTTTCCTGTTCAAATCCAGAATTTTAATTTTTTTCGAATATTCTCCATTTTAGCTAAGGTTTAGAATTCTTGTCTAAAATCCCCTGTTCTAATTCATAATTTAAATTTTGTTCAAAAATACCTCGTTTCAACTCAGAATTATAATTATTTGAAAAAATTAAATTATCCATTCAGAATTGTTATTCTTGTAGATAAATTCCTATTCCAACTCAAAAGTGATTCATAATTTTTTTTAAATCCGGTTTCAGCTTAGAGTTAGAATTCATTCTTTTAAAAAATGCCCTGTTCCAGCTACGAATTTATTTAAATAAAAAATTCCCCGTTCCAAGACAGATTATAATTCTTTCGGATAAATAACAGTTTTAATTGATAATTGGTTAAAATTGTAAAATTCCCTGCTTCAACTCAAAATAAAAATTATTAGAGAAAATTTCCTGTTTCAATTCAGAATTTTTTTCCTTTTCAAAAATTGCCTGTACTATCTTTAAAATTTTTTTAATTCAAAAATTCCCGGTTCTAAATGAGAATTATTATTATTCTTAAATTATAAATTTGTAAAATATTGAAAATTCCCTGTTAAAATTAAAAGTTAAAATATTTTACTTTTAAATAGTTTAAAAATCATTAAAATGCTTCGAAATTTTATTTAAAAATTTTGGAACATCTACATTCTCTTAAAGTTTGTTTATTAAGATAACAAATCATTTTTAATTTACCTAGGATTCTTTTACAGCCTGTCAAAGTTTTAGAAAACTTAGAAATTTTGGTAATTTTTGGTGCGACTAGTCGGATTTTGTCGGTATACGTAGACCCTTCGTTTAAATTATTTGAAATCATTTCAAATTTTTAATTAATTAAAAGTTTTTTTAATCTTCTAAATATCTCTTCAATTTACTGATTTTTTTCTGAGAATAATAGGTATTCAATTGTTTTTTATACATTAAAATTCAAAAATTTGACTTATAAATTAAATTTGGTTAAATAGAAAAATTAAAATTGTGACGTTTAATTTATAATAACTGATGTTAAATGAATATTTAGATATTTCTAAATATTAAGTTACAGTTTATTTTCTTAATTGAAAAATTCAGAATTGCATGGTATAAAAATGGAATATCTTAACAGTGAAATTATATTTGAAATTTAATAAAAGCCTTTAATTACACATATATTATTTGAAGGTTATTTTTTAATAAAAAATAGTTTATAATGTTTCAATAGGACGTTTACATTTGTTTAACTGATAAGACTTTCCAATTGAAACAATTTAATTTTTAACATGAAACCAGGACATTATAAAATTGTTAATTGATTCCAAATCGTCTTGTATAATAAATTATTATTTACTTTTTAAATATTAAAGTGCAATTAATTTTTAAAAATCGTTAATAATTTATATTCACAGTGGATAAACTAAAAATATTTTTTATCCAATTTTATCGATTTTAAACGCTTTTAATTTTTAATGGTTAAATATTTTAAACTGCATTTAAAAATTTTTTTAATTAAAATGTGCGCTTAAGAATTAAATATCTAAAATGGAAAATTTTTAAACTGAAAGATTTTCGAATTACGCATTCTAAACTGAATAACATCATAATTGAAAAAGATCACAGTTCAACTAATTATTTAAAAAAAAACGATTGAAATCAAAGTTAGAAGGATATTTTTTTTTAATTTGTAAGATTCCCGGTAAAAAAAATCAGGGTCTTTTTTCGGTTTTTCCGGGTCTCATAATATTCCCGATCATTTCCGGGTTTTTCCCAGTTTTCCGGTCCAGGCCACACTGGGTTAAGATCCAAATTAACCCTGTAATAACCTTTTTTGAAATTTTTCTATTCTGCACAAGAAGTATCTTGGAATTTTTAAACCTAAAAACAAGATTAAGAAAAGAGCAATGATTCAAAGTATTTAACAAAATTATTACTTCAAAGTTTTTACAATCGAAGGATTTTGATACATCTCTAAACATAGAACAAAAGGTCCGCTTAAAATCTAAATTAATTAACCTAGTAAAAACTTTTGTTGAATTTGTTTGATTCTGCACAAGAATTATCTTGGAATTTTTAAACTTAAAAAGAAGATTGAGAAAAGAGCAATGATTCAAAGTAGTTAACAAAATTATTACTTCAAAGTTTTTACAACCGAAGGATCTTGATACATCTTTAAACATAGAACAAAAGGTCCGGTTAAAATCCAATTTACTTAACCTAGTAAAAACTTTTGTTGAATTTTTTTAACTTTGCACAAAAATGATCGTGAAATTCAAACTTCGAAATAAAAATATTAGGGAAAGAGCAATGATTTGAAGTATTTAACCAAATAAATTCTTTAAAATGTTAACAACTGAAGGCTCTTGATACATCTCTGAAGATAGAACAGAAGGTTGGTTAAGATAAAAATTAATTAACGTAGTGAAAAGTTTTGTTGAAATTTGTGTACTGAACTTTAGCATTCAAAGAAAATCAAAAGTACCTGTTTGCGGAAGAACTCAAGCCGATAGCACTGTTTTGTCCACTCAAACTTAGAGAACCCCGTCGGCTCCTTATGGAATTTTCCCTCTTGGAGGTCCTGTTGGAAGCCAGGGAAGCATTCGAAGCATTAAGCTTGGCAGACCTGTGACCCGAACAATGTTATCCTCTCGTAATTTATGTTATCAACCTATAAGAGGCACGTACGACCTTGTAATCATTCACTAACAATCATTTTTAAAGGAAACTACCAGGAAATAAATTCTTTTTTAATTAAAGGAATTGACCATTTCTAATATTAGGAAAGAAGCAATGATTTAAAGACCTTAACAAAATTAATTTCTACAAATTATTACATCTGAGGAATATTGGTACATCCCTTAACTTAGAAAAAGTGGTTTGGTTAAAATTCGAATTTATCAACTCTGTGAAAAGTTTTGTTGGTTAAGGTACTAAAAGGTGCTGTTTGAAGTACTAAACTTTGATGGTAAATTAATTAATTGTAACTTAACTAGTAATATATTTGAGGTATAGAATATGTATTTACCAGCCGTCATTTGCTAATGAAATCATAGGTGTTCCAGGCCCCATGACATCTATTCCGTAAGCACCATGTTCTTCATCATCATAGTATAAATATTGACTACCAAACACTTCTTTTGCGGAAAGAGGTTCACTCAGAGACATTTTTCTCGTACGAATTATATTTTCAAGAGATTTACTATGTTGTCCATTCAGAAGTTTTTCAGTTGCATCGTCTGAATCCTCTGGCTGAAATTTAAAAAAATATTTTTAAAATGGAGAAGCAATGAAAGAAGATACAATGGAAAATCCTTACCTTCTGATCCTTTTCTTCTAATTTTTCACTTTCTGGATCTATTTGTACCTTTTTTTTAACATGCCAGGAAACAGGTTGGAAAAAGAGGGAACAGACAACAGCATTAAAAGCAACACCTCCATAAATCAGAACAGTTCCTTCCATTCCGTAAAGTGGCATCAATTGAGTGATGATCTGAAAGTGAAGAAGGAATTTTATTATTATATCTTCTTCATTCTTATACTATTTTTAAATAAATTAATAAATTTGTTTAATAAATTAAATTACCAAAGGCATCACAATTGGTCCCATTCCTGTGCAGGTCCAGCTGAGTCCAGTAGCAATTCTCCTTTTTTCTTTGAAGTAGGTGTTGAGAGTCAAGGCATTGGCGGACATTGTCAACCCAATTCCAATACCTTGGAGGGAACGATGTTTGCGACTACTAGATAATATTTGCCTTTATCTGCATTTTAATTACAAAAATGATCCCTCAGAAAAGAATCTCAAATTCTGATTTTTTTCTGACTGATCAAAATTGGGAATACGTACCGTAGAGGACGGAAAAGAAAATCAGAAATCCAGTAAAACTCTCTGTTATTGAAAGAGCCGTAATCGAACAAGCACAAATTAATCCTCCAAATACTCCTATTTTTCTCGTACTGTATTTTCTAAAAAGGGGGCCATTCGCTAAACCTGAAAATTTTGTATTGAAATTAAATTTTCATTCTAACCTTAACTGTTGATTAAGAATTATAAATAGCCCAAACATCATCGAGAAAAATGCTTCTTTGACTAATACAAACATTTGTTTGATCCCATATCAAAGATAATATTTTTTTGAGTCAAACAACAGTGTATTTGAATAAAATAAATTTTGTAGAGTTGTTTTTTAGAAAAAAAATTCTTTTAAAACATAATCTCAAACGAAATCATCTTATGTAATGGAATTGCACAAAACAGAGTGAGAGGTTAGTTTGGTTGACTCTTTACTTTTTCTCCCTCGTTTTACTTGTTCTACAATAGTCTCTAATGAACCAATTAACACTGATGTTTAAAAAAAATTTCCTCGTTTAAAGCTTTTTGTGCCATTTAGTTTCACAATATGATTTTGTTAAAGATTATGTTTTAAAGGTGACAAAAAAATTCCTTTGAGAATGATGTTCGTTTTTGACTTTATGGTAAATTAAATTGAATACAATTACATTTTTTAAGTTTCGACACACAATGGTATTTTATTAATGCTATGATACATTACAATTTTTTACTGGGGCGCACTTAACAGAAAAAGCTGTATTTTAATTTTAATTAAAAAGTAATTGAAATTATGTTTGCATTAAAAATTATTTCTGCAAAATAAAACATAATTGTTTACTTTGATGACATTCTCGAATTTCAAAAGAAAATGGTTGGAAAAATTTGGAAAATATTCTTTTGAGTCCAAAAGTAAAATATAATTAAGGAATACCCAAAAA
>NC_046661.1:79615366-79626254 GCF_010883055.1 Belonocnema kinseyi | reverse complement strand
CCTGTTGAAAAAGATAAAATAAAGAAATTTCAAAATCTTTTATAATCACTTTCATTACTAAAATATTAGCAAATGATATTTTAAAGGAAAATTCAGAAAGAGAGTTGTCAAATTGCGAAAATAGCAATAATTAATATTTATGTAAAAAAATAAAAATGTTTTTGTGAAAAATTAATAAAAATTCGAAAAAAATCACATGTAAAATAATTCTTTGATTATTGTTGTATTTTTTTTATGAAAGTATAAACCTTTTTGGTCTCTTCCGATTGACTTTTTACTTTTTGACTAAAAAAAAATTACCGCTTTAAATGAAAAATATATGATTTAATAGTGGAAAAAATGTATTAAAAATATTATAACTCTAATGCTAATTATAAACATTTTTTACTTTTACTATTCTAATAATTCAAATTCTTCTAGTGATAAATATTAAAATTGATTAACAATTAGTGAATTTGAATCAAATAATTAAAATCTATTAATATTTAACTTTAAAAAAATCTTTAGCCTATTCACTTTTTTTAAATAAAATGTTTTTTTCTTCTACCATTTTGATCCAAGGTTTAAATAAAAAAAAAAGTCCAAGCAAAGACAAATTTTGATTTTTGTTCAATACACATGCTTTTGTAAAACATTTAAAAAAATGTTTATACATTAATTTTGATTCCGCGCAAACCACAAATTTTGAAGAAAAAAAATTAATTACTGAACAAATATCAATTATTTTTGTATTATTTGACAAAAATATAACGTTTTTTAATCTCCATCGATTGATATTATACTTTTGGTGTAGGGAGAAAAATGATCATTTTATGTATAAAAAAGTTTATAAATATTTATAATTTATTAAATAACCAAATTTTATTATTATTACTTGGATATTAATTATAACGATTTTTAATTTTTAATATTACAAAATTTCCAAGTTATCAGCTCTTAAATATTAAAATTAAGAAACAACTAGTGAAATTTATAAAAATAATCTAGAACTATTAATATTTAAAGAGTGGCAATAAAGAGTCGATAAACAACATTTTTTTCCGTGAAAATATCAAAACTTTGGAAAAAATTTGTTATTTGCACAAATTTTTAAAATTATTTTTGTATTTGTTGGTCGCCCCCCCCCCCCCAACTAATATTTTATCAACTAGAAAAAAATATTATCATACAATTATGTAAAATTCTAAACATTTATAATTTGATTATAAACAAAATTATTTAAAACATTATAATTTTAATGTTAATTATAGCCATTTCAGTTTTTGCTACTTTAATATTTCAAATTAATCATGTGACAAATATTAAAATTATTGAAAAAATAATGAAGTTCATTGAAATAATTCAAATCTATTAATATTGAACATAATCAAATATTTAATTGAATTTCTTTTAAAACAATAAGTCTATTCTTATGTTCTTTTGTCATAAAGTTCAATTTAAAAAAATTGTAATAAAGATATATTTTCACAAGCATACAAATTTGATTGTTAAATATTTATATACGTGAGCATAAAGTAATTTTAATTCCATGAAAAACCTGAAATTTTGGAAAAAATCTGTCATTGAACAAAATTTTCATTCATTTTCTATTTTTTGGTCTCCCCGACTGATATTTTATTTTATGATGACAGAAAAATTACCCTTTTAGATTTACTAAAATGATGAACGTTTTTAATTTAATAATAAAAAAAAATCATACGACAAATTATTATTTTAGTGTTAATTAGAGTCGTTTTTAATTTGCAATATTTTAATATTTTCATCGAAAGAATTGAATTTGCAACTATAAAATTAAATCGTTAAATTAAAAAAAATCTTTTGAATCCAAAAAAAAGGATAAACTTATAAATTTTCAACCAAAAAGATTAGTTTTCAACTAAAATATTAATTTTTATCAACAAAAAAAATGTTTTTTTTTTAACAAAGTAGTTAAATTTTTAACAAGGCAGATCATTTTTACCCAAAATAAATGAATTTGCAAACAAGAAGAATAATTTTGTAAAATTTCAGTTATTCAACTTTCAATAAAAAAAACTGATTGCAACCGTAATAGTTGATTTCAAACCAAAGATTTAAAAGATTTTACAAAAACATAAATAGTTTCCCAAATATTACCAAATATTGAAAAAAATATTCCAAATTCTTCGCAATGATTTCCAAAGACTTTACAAAGATTTACTAATATTATAAAATTTTTCAAAATATTTCGCAAAGATTTTGAATAGATTAAAACTATTTTGCAAAGGCATAAATGATTTCCCAAAGATTTCACAAATATTTAAATAATTTCACAAAGTTTACAAATAGTTCAAAAACATTTCAAACATTTCGTTAAGATGATGAAAATTTAAGAAAGATTTAACAAAGATTCGTATGATTTGTAAAAGATTAAAAAAAAATTAAAAGTATTTCGCAAAGAATTCGGACGTATTAAAAGATTTCTCAAAGAATTAAAAAATTTTCTGAATATTTTAATTATTTTTTACAAATATGTCGAAATATTTCTAACATTTCGCAAAGATTTCCAAATATTTTAGAAATATTTCACAAAGATTTCAGGTAGATATAAATAATTCTACACAAAGATTTGAGGTACATTTTTGGAAAAATTCAAACGATCCCATAAATTAAATCATTTGATTTCAAAGGAGGAAAATAAATATTTTGCTCCTGTCTGGGCGATTTCTGGGAGGAGGAATTTCCCCCTGTACCCTCTATGGCTTTGAGACCTCTGCACTGATAAATAATCTTCTGATTTCCACTTTCATTCTAACACACAACAATCTGGAAGATACAAAATCATAATCTCCGAGATGCTTTTTCGCTCTTTCATTCATAATCAAACTGACTCCTTAGATACCATGTGATTCACTATTCATTAGTCACATTTAACTTTTGCGGCTTATTCTTTATTATTAAAACGAATTAAATTGTTCACATACCGAAAAATAATTTTAGTAACAATTGCTCCAAAATGGACTTAGTGAATGAAAATTTATATTTTACTTCCCATTTGTCACGCAGTTTTTTATTTGATTTAATTTTCATGAAAATTCTTCGTTTTCAATAAAAAATTTCAATTATAAACATTTTTAATTTTCACTGTTCTAATGTTTCACATTTTAAAACTTTTAAATATTAAAATTAATGAACTATTACTGCAAGTCTACTCAATAGTTCAAATCTATCAATGCTGAAAATTAATGAAATCTTTGATCAATATATTCTATTTGTGTGTTTTTTAGACACAAATGAAAAAATAACAAAATTATAAATTTAAATATAATTTCTTAGTTAATCCAAAACTTCAAACAAAAATTATTTGTTGAAAAATATTTTTGTATTTTTTTACAAAAATACAAACGTTTTTTGTCTGCCGCTAATTGCATTTTATTTTTGTACAAGAAAGCAAGCTTTTTAAAAGCTTTGAAACCATTTGAATCAGAATTTTCAAATTTCATTAAATTCAATAATTACGAAAGAAAATTTCACACATTGTAGTTTAAGAATTCTTCGAAAAATCGTATAAATACTGTTGTGCCGAAAGGTTTGAAACAATTTATTTGTAATCAATTTATCGTATCATAAAGTCAACATAGAGTATCGATAACTTGAATCAACATTCTTAGCGAAATGTATCATTATGATGATATTATATGAAATCTATTTATTCCACATAAAATATTTTTCTATGTATAAAAGAAATAATTTTTTCGATTTCAACAAATATTTTTCCGACTGTAATGTTATTCCATAACTAAAAATAAATCACAGCCTTGCAGAAACCTATTTCATTAAAAATGGAAATTGCTCCATTACCCAGAACTTATCTATTCATGTCAGTTACATATTTCTAATCGAGAATGAATAAAAAAAATTCCAATGATTGATCCAAATAGCGAACCATAATCTTGGTTACTAGAAATGATTATTCAATCTAGAACAAGTCTCCTTTTAAGATAAAACAAGATATTATTAGAGACAGGATATAAAATATAAATAATCATAAGCTTTTAATTTATGGACTTGTTATACGATTGCGAAGCATATGACATTTATTATTATTCAGTTGTAATAGATTATTAAATAATTAAAAATCCTAGAAAAAATGGTATGTTTCGCATCCAGTTTTTATCTCGGATTTTCCATAAAATTAGTTGTCATTATTAACTAAGTATAAGAATTGTATTGTTAATTAAAATTGTTTACCTATGAATGCAGTTGTTGCATTATTTATGTTTGTTAATGTCGTGATTTCAGAAGATGAAATTCCTTTTTCTTCGAAACTATCTCTGAAGATTAATCCGAATGATTGCATCAACGGTAAAATACAAAACTGTAACATGAATAAAATTAATAAAAATAAAAGCATATAAAATTAATATCTTCTAACACTTTTAACCTGAAATCTTTTATAAACGAAATGAAACAATTTCGAATCAACATATAAAAATTACAAATTTATTTATTCACAAAAAATATTAACTTTTCTAAAATAAAAGAATAATTTTTAATCCAAATGGTTGAAGTTTCAAACAAAAGAGTTGATTTTTCGAAAAAAAAATTTTAACGGAACAGTTAAATTTTCAACCAAATGGTCGAATGTCCAAACAAAAGAGATTAAGCTTTAATCAAAAATATTATTTTTAAACAAATAATTTAATAATTTTAAGGAAAGTTGAATTTTCAACATACACGTTTAAATTTTTAACGAAACGGTAGAATTTTAAAACGGAAAAAAAATAAACTTCAACTGAAAAAGTTTCATTTTCAATTCAAAACAAAAAAAAAAAACAAATTTGCAACAAAATAATTAAATTTTGTACTACATAGTTCAATTTATAACCACATAAGTCAATTTTTAGCAAAAGAGAAAAATTTTTGAAAAAAAGAGACAAGTTTTCAACACGACGTTTCATTTTCTAACGAAAAAAAGGATTTAAAAACAAAATACATATTTTTTCTAAAAAATTAATCAATTTTCAATCTACAAAGACGATTTCTCAAAAAAATGTAATACCTAATAAAAAATTGAATTTTCAATAGAAGAAATAACTTTTAAAATAAAAAAACACGCATTTAAAAAAATTAATCTTGTATAAAAATGGATAAATTTTGAACAAAATATATGCATTTTTGAATAAATTTCAATTTTTAACTGGAAACAATAATTTCCAACCGAAAATGGAAAAGCTAAGTTTTCAGTAAAAACACTCATAACCACATTTAAAATAATATTTTAAGAAAAAATATAAAATTTCTACAAGAGATGAATTTTAAAACAAAACAGGTGAAACCTCAAAGATCAATATTCAATCAAACAATAAGATTTTTAGCTAAAAAATAAATTAAATTTCGACTAAAATATTGGAATGCTTAAACCAAAGTGACGAAATTTAAGAAAATACTTTAATTTTTGAATAAATAAATAAACATTAAAATAAGAGTTTTAAATATAAATTTAATTTCCTACAGAAATAGTAGAATTTTCACAGATAAATTTTCAACAAAACAATAGCATTTTTAGCAGAAAAAAAAAAGAAATTTCTACTAAAATAGATCAATTTTTAAATTCAAATGTCGCATTTAAAACAAATTAACTTTCAACACCAAAATATGAGTTTTAAGCAAAAAGTTAATTCTTAACAAACTAGTTGAATCTTCAAAGATTATTTTTTTACCAATCATTAGCATTTTCTCGAAAGAATGAATTTAATTTTTAGTAAAACAGCGGAATGCTTACACCAAATTGACGAAATTTGAAAAATTGATTAAGTTTTTGAATAAATAAACATTAAAATAAGAGTTTTTAATTTGAAATTAATTTCCTACAAAAATAGTAAAATTTTTGAAGATAAATTTCCAATAAATAAATAAATACCATTTTTAGCATAAAAAACGAAATTTCTACTAAAATAGATCAATTTTTTAATTAAAATGTTAAATTTGAAACAAATTAATTTTCAGCACCAAAATATGAGTTTGAAGCCAAAAGTCGATTTTCGAAAAACAGTTTAAACTTCAAAGATTAATAATTGACCAAACAATACAATTTTTAGCAAAATATAAACTAAATTTCGACACAAATATTGGAAGGCAAAAAAAAAGAAATTTCTGCTAAAATAGATCATTCTTTTAAACTGAAATTTCGAATTTAAAACAAATTAATTTTCAACACTATGAGTTTTAAGCGAAAACTTAATTTTTAAGAAACTAGTTGAATCTTCAAAAATTAATTTTGTACCAAACAATAGCATTTTTTTCCAAAAGAATAAATTTTATTTTTAGTATAACAACGAAATGATTGAACCAAAGTGACGAAATTTAAGATAATGGTTTAATTTTTAAATAAATGAATTATGCATTTTTAAACTAAAATGACAAATATTTCAAAAAAATTAATTTTCAACACCAAAATATGAGTTTTGAACCAAAATTAATTTCCAACGAAACAATTGAATCTTCAAAGAATATTATTCAACCAAACAATACCATTTTTTTGGTTTTCGAACAAATAAATATTAAAAATTAGTTTCAAACAAATAGTTAATTTTTTACCAAAATAGTAGAATTTTCTACAAAACAGTTCAATTTTCAAAGATAAATTTCGAACTAATGAATAGTATGTTTAGCAAAATAAATAATAAATAAGTTTACACTAGAAAAGATGAATTTTTAAACAAAAAGCTAATTTCCCACCAAAATATTTGAACTTTCAGCTCATAAAAAGTAAATTTTCAACGAAACAGGTGAATCTTCAAAAATTAATTTTACAAAAAAAATAGCATTTTTTTCAAGGAATAAATTTAATTTCTACTAAAACAGCGGAATTCTGAAACCAAAGTGACAAAATATAAGAAAAAAGTTTATTTTTATATTAATAAATAAATAATAAAATAAGAGTTTTTAGCATAAAGTTAATTTCCTAAAAAAATAGTCGTACAATTTTTAGCTAAAAAATAAATTAAATTTCGACTAAAGTAGTGGAATGCTTAAACAAAAGTGGGGAAATTGACAAAAATACTTTAGTTTTCGAATAAATAAATTTATAAACTTAAACAATGATTTTTCAATAAAATTTTTATTTTCTACGAAAATGGTAGAATTTTCAACAAAACAATTCAATCTTCAAAGATAAGCGTTGAACTAAAGAATAGTATTTTTAGCACAAAAAAATAATAAATAAATTTCCACTACAACAGATGAATTTTTAATCAAAAAGCTAATTTTCTACCAAAATAGTTTAACTTTCAACTCATAAAAAATCAATTTTCAACAAAACAGTTGAATTTTCGAAGAATGATTTTCAAACAAACAATAGAATTTTATCCAGACAATAATTTTAATTTTTATTAAAACAACAAAATGCTTAAACCAGAGTAACGAAATATTAAAAAATTACTCTAATTTCTGAATAAATAAATAAAGGTTAAAATATGAGTTTCCAACATAAAGATAATTTTCTACAAAAATATTAGAATTTTCAAAGATAAATTTCCAATAAAACGATACCATTTTTAGCAAAAAAAAAAGAAGAATTTTCTTCTAAAATAGATGCATTTTTTAACAAAAATAACGAATTCGAAAAATGAATTTTGATCATAAAAATATGTATTTTGAAGAAAACCTTAATTTTCAACGAAACAGTTGAAACCTCAAAAATTAATATTCAACCAAATAATACCTTTTTTAGTCAAAAAATAAATTTAATTTCTACTAAGGTAGTGAAATGCTTAAACCGAATTGGTGAAATTTAAAAAATACTTTCATTTTCGAATAAATAAATAAACTATAAAAAGAGTTTGCAACAAAAAGTTAATTTTCTACATGAATAGTAGGATTTTCAAAAAAACAGTTTAATTTTCGAAAATAAATTTTTAACCAAAGAATAGCATTTTTAGGAAAAAAGAGAAGAAATTTCTTCTAAAACAAATGACTGTTTCAACCAAGTGAAGAAATTTAAAAAAAGACTTTCATTTTTAATAAATAAGGATTAAAATATGAGTTTAAAAAAAGTTAATTCCCTAGAAAAATAGCAGAATTTTCACAAATAAATTTTTAATAAAACAATACCATTTTTAGAAAAAACGAAATTTCTACTAAAATAGACGAATTTTTAAACTAAAATTTCGAATTAAAAAAATGAATTTAAAAAACACAAAATATCAGTTTTGAACTTTTAAAGATTAATTTTTAGTGAATTAAAAAAAAATTGTATCTTGAACCAAGAAAGGTTTCAATTAAATTTTTAACACCCTAAGCCCCGCTAATTAAATAATTGATTAATAAATAAATATGAAAAATTGTATAGTTATGAGGCTTTTTAAAATAATTTTCTCATCAGTATTTATATTTTTACACATGTGATGTAATTGCATATTTATAATTGCATCACTGATACTAAAATTTTCTTTGATCTTTTTCTCTGAAGTATTGAATTCGATTTGCGATTATGTTTTCGTGAAGAAAACACGTGATTCACACATTATGCAAGCAAAATAGCGATTTGAACCTTGATGAATAAAAATTGAAAACATGCCAGAAATGCAAATATATTTTTCATCAAAAGAAAATATAATCCTCTATCCAATTTTCATTCATTTAAAATTAATGTCAATTAAAAAGAAATAAATATTTCTTATAAAATAATTATATAGTATTTTAATTATAAAACGAGGCTTTACCAGAAATGCGAGAAATAAAATTCTAGAATTAAAAAATAAATTTTTTCAAGTTTCTTAAAATTCTTTTTTGTACTTACGTTTGAAAATCCGGCAGCGAGAACAATTATCCAGCCCCAACCCCCATCGGGGGCAACAAAAGTGTCCTTAATTTTTATTTTTTCTTTACCCTTTTTTTGCGAGCCTTTTTTAATCACTTTTGGCTGAACACTTTTTGATTTTAATTCCTGTTTATCGGAATTTTCTTCCGTCAATGCCATTTTTTAAAATAGAAGTGCCGGACGTTTTCTGAAACAACTTGCGGTGTTCGAAAGACACTCAACTTCTGCGACAACCACATGTTCCTCTTATAGCCTCGGGAACCTCGCGTCGTTCCATTTCTCGCGACTAGAGTTTAAACGAGAGTCAAGGCTACTATATAGTACAGTACGCAGAAACCTGTTTGAACAAAAAAAAGTAAAAATATTTTCTTCACGCAGTTTTAAGTCAAGGAATTTATTTTTTTATTATTAAGGATACTTAAATATTTATTAAGAATGGCAGGAAATGCACGCGCTGTAAGTGCGCGTTCCTAGATTTCTATTTTCTAATATTAAGATCATAAACTATTTTAAAAGCTGTAAAAATACAATTTTCAAATACCAAGAATGCTTTAAATATTTGAAATAAGTTGAATTTATTCTGAAAAAGAACATAATTTTATTAAAAATTCTAAAAATATTTGAAATAAGTTAAATAATTTCTGAAATTAAAAAAGAAACTAGCGCACTAAATACGCGATTTGTCCAAATAAAGGCCACTATTTTATTTCCTAATTTTTATTAATATTTTTTACATTTTTAAATATTTATTAAGAAAGTGAGTAAATATACGCGTGCCAAGCACGTGTTCCTGGATTTTCATTTTCTAATACAACTTCATAAACATTTTAAAAACTCCAATGAAAAAATTTCAATTAGGATTTCTAAAAATGTTTGAAATAAGTTCAATAATTTATTAAATTAGAAAACAAACTAATGCACTAAGCAATCCCTTTATTTAAATAAAAAAAAATTTTGTTCCCGCATTTTTTATTAATATTTTCTTTGATATTTTAAAATATTAATTAAGAAATTTAGTAAAAACAGGCGTGTAAAGCGCGCGTTCATGCATTTTTATTTTCTAATACAAAAAAATAAAATATTTTAAAAACTCTAATAAAAAAATTTCAAATATTAAGATTTCTAAAAAAGTTTTAAATAAATTAAATAATGTATTCAATTAGAAAACAAACTAGCGCGCTAAGCACGCGATTTATTCAAATAACGAAAATATTTTATTCCCTCATTTTTTAATAATATTTTTTTAGATTTTTAAATATTTATTAAGAAATTGAGTGAATACACGCGTGTAAAGCGTTCGTTCCTGGAATTTTATTTTCTGATACAAAAGAATAAAATATTTAAAAAACTGTGATAAACAAATAAAGAAATAAAGATTTAAAATTAGTATTAAACAAATAGTTAATTTTCTACCAAAAAAGTAGAATTTTCTACAAAACAGTTCAATTTTCAGAGATAAATTTACAACCAATGAATAGTATGTTTAGCAAAAAAAATAATAAATAAGTTTACACTAGAACATATTAATTTTTAAACAAAGTTAATTTTCTACCAAAATATTTTAACTTTTAGCTCATAAAAAGTTTATTTTTAACAAAACAGCTGAATCTTCAAAGATTGATTTTCCACCAAAAAATAGCATTTTTTTAAAGAATAAATTTAATTTCTACTAAAACAGCCGGTTTCTTAAAACAAAGTGACAAAATATTTTTAAAAAGTTTAATTTTTATATAATAAATAAATATTAGAATAAGAGTTTTTAGCATAAAGTTAATTTCCTGAAAAAATAGTCGAATTTTCATAGATAAATTTGTAACAAAACAGTAGCATTTTTAGCAAAAAAAAAGAAGAAATTTCTGCTTAAATTGATAAACTTTTAAACTAAGATGTCGAATTAAAAAAATATATAAATTTTTTAAACCCAAAATATAAGTTTTTAACAAAAAGATAATTTTCAACCAAATAGTAGAAACTTCAAAAATTAACATTCAACCAAACAATACCATTTTATTATTATTATTATTACACCATTAAGCCATTTCCCTTTCGGGGTAGGCGTGACTCACTCGGCAGGGGAAAGGAGTAGTGTGTGGATGGGATAGAGAT
>NC_046661.1:79613862-79615266 GCF_010883055.1 Belonocnema kinseyi | reverse complement strand
CCATCCATTGACTCCATACTCTTTCAGAATTTCCCAAAGTTTACTTCTATCTACCTTGTTAAAAGCTTTTTCTAGGTCAACAAATGCACAGAAAACTTTTTTCCTACTCTCAAACTTTTTTATGTTATTTGCCGTAAGCTAAATATTTGATCCGTACATGACCTTCCTGGCATAAACCCACTTTGGACTTCCCAAATCATTTTAGCTAAAAAATAAATTAATTTTCGACTAAAGTAGTGGAATGCTTAAACCAAAGTGGTGACATTAAAAAAAAATACTTTAATTTTCGAATAAATAAATAAACTTTAAAAAAGAGTTTGCAACAAAAAGTTAATAAAAAATTAGTGCACTAGGCATTCCCTTTATTTAAATAATAAAAAATATTTTATTCCCTCATTTTTTAATACATTTTTTTATATTTGTAAATATTTATTAAGAAATTCAGTAAGTACAGGCGTGCAAAGCGCGCATTTATGTATTTTTATTTTCTAATACAAAAAGATAAAATATTTTTAAAAACTGCATTGAAAAAATTTCAAAAATTAAGATTTCTAAAAAAGTTTAAAATAAGTTAAATAATTTATGAAATTAGAAAACAAACTAGCGCGCTAAGCACGCGATTCATTCAAGTAATAAAAAATATTTCATTCCTCATTATTTAATAGTATTTTTTTACTTTTCTTAATATTTATTAAGAAATTGAGTAAATACAGGCGTGCAAAGCGCGCGTTTATGCATTTTTATTTTCTAATACAAAAACATGAAATATTTCAAAAACTGTGATGAAAAAATTTTAAATATTAAAGTTTCTAAAAATACATGAAATAAGTAAAATAATTTATCAAATTATAAAACAAACTAGCGCACTAATCATTCGATTAATTTAAATAATACCAAATATTTTATTTCCTCATTTTTTATTGATATTTTATAGATTTTTCAATATTTAATAAGATATTGAGTAAATAAACGCGTGTAAAGCATTCGTTCATGCATTTTTATTTTCTAATACAAAAAGATAAAATATTTGAAAAACTGTGATGAAAAAATTTCAAATATTAATATTTCTAAAAATGTTTGAAATAAGTTCAATAATTTATTAAATTAGAAAACAAACTAGTACACTAATCATTCGCTTTATTTAAATAATAAAAAATATATTATTCCCTCATTTTTTAATCATATTTTTCTAGATTTTCAAATATTTATTAAGATATTGAGTAAATAAACGCGTGTAATGCGTTCGTTTATGCATTTTTATTTTCTAATACAAAAAGATAAAATATTTAAAAAAACTGTAATGAAAAATTTCAAATATTAAGATTTTAAAAAAAGTTTTAAATAAGTTAAATAATTTATTATATTAGAAAACAAACAGGCGCGCTATGCATGCGATTTATTCAA
>NC_046661.1:79609961-79613762 GCF_010883055.1 Belonocnema kinseyi | reverse complement strand
TCTAATAAAGGGGTTTAAGGGACATATATAAAATTAGTTTATATTTTGATTAAAAATGTTTATTTTCTCATTTTATTTTCTCATTGTTTAATGATATTTTATTAGATTTTCAAATATTTGTCAAGAAACTTACTAAATACAATTGCGCGAAGCGCGCGCTTCTGGAATTTTATGCCCAATTTTCCAAATCAAGACAAATTTTTTATTTTTTCATTGTTTATTATTATTTAATTGGATTTTAAAATATTGATCAAGAATTATAGTAAATACACACGCGCTAAGCGCGCGTTTCTGGGATTTTCTTTTCTAATAAAAAACATAAAATCTTAAAAAAAACTGTTATGAAAAAATTTCCAATATTAAGATTTCTAAAAATATTCGAAATAAGTTAAATAATTTATTAAATTAGAGAAAAACCAGCGCATTAAGCACTTGATTTATCCATATAATAACAAATATTGTATTTCCTCGTTTTTTATTGATATTTTTTCAGATTTTTAAATATTTATTTAAAAATTGAGTCAATACACGCGTGCAAAACGCGCGTTCCTGGATTTTTATTTTTTAATACAAAAGCATAGAATATTTAAGAACTGTTATAAAAAATTCCAAATATTAAGATTTCTAAGAAAGTTTTAAATAAATTAAATTAAGGAGATTTATTCAAATAATAACAAAATATTTTATTCCCTACTTTTTTATTAATATTTTTAAATACTTTTAAATATTTTAAAATATCTATTAAGAAACTGAGTAAATACACGCGTCCTAAGTACTCGTTCCTGGATTTTTATTTTCTAATAAAAAAAGCAACGAGGGATTTTCATTTTGTAAAATTAAAAGCATAAACTATTTTGAAATCTATGCGCGCTTTCCTGGGTTTTAATTTTCAAAAATGAAAAGCATAAAACAATTTAGTTCATATAATAACAAATTCTTAAATACTAGGAATTCTAAAAATGTTTAAAACATGTTAGATAAATTATTAAATTAGAAAACAAACCAGCGCACTATGCTAAGAATTCTAAAAATGTTTCAAATAAGTTGAATAATTTACTAAATTAGGATAACGAAACATTAAACATGCGCTTTGAGCGCGCGATTTATTCTAAAAAAGAACACTATTTTATTTCCAACAGTTTTTTATTTATATTAAATACTAACAGTTCTAAAAGGGTTTGAAATAATTTTAAAATAAGTTAAGAAAAAAATCATTCGATCTTTACGCGCGCGAATTATAAAAAAATACACCAATTTTATATTAATATTTTATTGGGTATTTAAATACTTTTAAAGAAATGCAATAAATACATGTACGTTAAGCGCGTGTTCCTGTGTTTTTATTTACTACTAGACTATTATTAGCGCGCGCAAGCCCGCGCACACTTTTCTACTGATTTTTATCATTTACTCAATTTTCATTAGAACAATTTATTTGTTAAAATTTTCTCAACACTTATATTCTTGTTCACATATTACGTAACGTTATTTTAAACCCTTTTACCTTCCCACACCCTAGCTGCAGTTACGTAACATTTTTTTGTATCAGTTTAAAAAAGTTAATAGACGTTTTGTAAATAAAAATAGATTTTTAGGATGAAGTGCTGTATAGCAATACATTAAACAATATTTTGACGTAGCACAACAATGCTTTTTTGATATTTTTTAAGTTATACACATTTTCAAATTATTTACAAGGAAAGAGGTATCAGCAGTTTTTTTTAGAATTATCTAAATTTTATAAATTTGATGAGACAATTAAGAAAGGTTTTGTAAATATTTCAGATATGCCAAAAAAAGAATGTAGGAGATTGAAAAAAAAATTTTTTTTTTATTTTGCAGGATTTTACAAATTATTAGAAAAATTTTAGCCTTTTCAAAAGATTTTTAGAATTTCAGAAATAATGATTAGTATTCCATAAGTTTTGGGAAATGTTTCCAAGGCTTAAAATATTTTAAATCGATGCAAAGCCTCTTGAATTCCTAAAAATATTTTTAAATGAATCAAATTTTTCTTGAAATTTTGAAAAATCATTTGCAATGTAAAAAATTAAGCTCAAAATCTTCAAAAATTTCTTACGAATATGAAGAAAATTATAAAAGATTTTTGAATGTTTCTGTTTGGTCAACAAAAAATCTAGATTAAAAAAATAATATTTTACGGGACTTTACAAAATAATAGGAGGGACGACTGAAAAATCCCGAAAAATAAAATTCTCGACACTGTAAAATTCCCGATTTCGAAAATTTTCGATTAATCAAATTCGCGAATAATAAAATTGCCGAAAAATAAAAATAACGATTTGGAAAATTCCCAAATAATAAAATACACGAATAATAAAATTACCGAAAAATAAAAATACCGAATTGGAAAATTGCCGAAAAATAAAATTCACGAATAATGAAATTGCCGAAAAATAAAAATACCGAATTGGAAAATTCCCGAATAATAAAATTTTCCAATAGTAAAATTTCAGAATTATAAAATTCCCGAATAATAAAATTCCCGGCAGTTTATAATATTACCGAATTTGAAAATTCCCGAATATTAAAATTCCCGACAGTTTATATTACCGAATTGGGAAATTCCCGAAATTTAACAATTAGAATTTTTTATAAGTATATATATATATATATATAAACCCCCATTCGGTTCGGTTTTGATTCCTCTAGAATCAAATCGAAGGGACCATGACAAAGCCACCGAACGCGTCCTCGGGTTGCGGATAGAGGGTCCCTGTACCAAGGGTTTCTGCTGAATATGGTTACAAAAATAAAAAGGCAGTCACGGACAATTGTCCAGGGGTGGTCCCAAAGGAATTAACCCCCAAGCGGAGGTGTGAAAACCGTGCCGAAAGCAGAATGGCACCTGGGTGAGGTGTTTAGAACGGTGACTCTGGGATACCAGGCGACCTCTCAGAGTAAGCAGCCTTATCCTTGCATGTGGGGCTCTACAAGGATGGACGAACCCCTTTCCCTAGCTTCTCGTGGGAACAACAATGACAACACCAAACATAGTTGTAGTAAGTGCAGTTCAAAACAACAGAACGCGCAGGGCTCCCGACAATGGGTCGACCAACAATGCCGACCAATCTAGAGCTAGGGGAGCCAATGAAAATGGATTCAATGCGATGGATCGGCGGGATCTCGCGACCTTTGGGTGGACGATGCGACTGAATCACGACTAGCTAGACTGCTAAGATGCGAGTGTGGCCCGTGAACGGGGTTACATGGCACGGCTGCATGCTCTGTGGTGCGAGAAACACCCGGAGCTATCGCACTTTTCGCAGCAACGTCTGCGAAACCATGCTGAACTACTCCGTAAAAGGGGCTATGTAAGCGGAACGCCTACTCTACCACAGTTAGAACAAGCCGGCAACAAAGAAAGAGAGGCGACACTAAGACCAACCGCGGGCAGGCATCCAATAGATGAAGAGCGATTCTTTGCGACCCGGAGAAACATCAACACCAAGGTTTCTCTGAAGCCTAAAGATCTGGCTGAAATGGATGACGAGCTTCGTGGACATTTTTCCGGTGAATCCGACCTCTGGGCTATCAATTATTGTGTGTATAATGCAGCGAGAGCTTTGGCCGATGCAAACCGTAAAACAAAACCAACGGCTGATCATAAGACGAAAAGACGAATGCATTAACTTGCCATAAAGATAGGCTGGGCAAGACAGTACGCGTCGCGCATTTAATGTGTGATTGACTACATCACATCTGGCACGAATTTTACCGCCAAGGTTCGAAAGTTCGCGCGCGAACTCCGGACCCGTTATCACACACTTAACAAGTCAA